>NC_091241.1:7733337-7793337 GCF_040958095.1 Procambarus clarkii | reverse complement strand
ACCACCGTCAGCTGTTATGTGGCCCAGTCCTCTCGCTGGTTTCGTCTCCACCACACTGTTTAGGAGTTTAGTGTACTCCAAAAACATCCTGGCGGAGACACGTCTTTTGGAGGGAGTGGAGCTCCTTGTGTGGAGGCGGCGAGGCCCGGCACCGCGGGCCCCGGCCAGGCCTCCTTCCTGGATATTGTTGACAAAGAAATCAATAGTTCCGTGGAAGCTGTTCATTGGTGGAGGGCCGTCCGGAGAGTGGCGCCGGATGCCACTCTCTCAACACGCACACTTCTCCAGTGGCCAGAGTATCCAAGAGTCACGTTAGTTGCAGGCGAGGAGTCACAATAACGTGGCTAAAGTATGTTGACCAGACCACACACTAGAAGGTGAAGGGACGATTCGAAAATGCGTCCTCAGAAGAAAGTAAAAGAAAAACTAGCAGTAAGTCAGTTTCTGGAAGACATAGATCCAATTGCTTGGTTTTTGTCTTGAACTGGTTGGGAGAGGTATTCATAAACATAATTGGGAAGATCATTCCACATTCGAGGTCCCTTGATTTGTAAAGCATTTCTAGTTTGACTAAGTCGTACTCTTGGAATATCAAATAGGTATTTGTTTCTGGTGTGGTGCTCATGGGATCTGTTACAACCTTCTAGGAAGCTTTTAAGGTCAGGATTGACATTACAGTTCAGAGTTTTATATATATAAGATACACATGAGAGGATGTGTAGTGACTTAATATTTAACATATTCAGAGGTTTGAGTAGGGGTACCGAGTGATGTCTGGGGCCAGAGTTAGATATTGTCCTAATAGCAGCTTTGTGTTGAGTAATTAGAGGACGTAAATGATTTTGGGTAGTAGAACCCCAAGCACAAATACCATAGTTGAGATAAGGGTAGATGAGGGAGTAATAGAGCGTCACCAGGGCAGGGCGAGGTACATAATATCTGATCTTAGAAAGAATGCCAACAGTTTTTGAAACTCTTTTTGATATATTTAGAATGTGTCCCTGGAAATTCACAATTTCCAAATTGGACGGACCAAAACGATGTTTTGGTCCGTCCTGGACTTGAGAATGGTCCAGGACGGACCGAAACGTCGTCGTCCCTTCACCTGCTAGTGTGTGGTCTGGTCGATAAACGTTAGTTCAACATTATGAACGTTAGTTCAATCTATCATATGCAGGGAGCCGGTCGGCCGAGCGGACCGCACACTGGACTTGTGATCCTGTGGTCCCGGGTTCGATCCCAGGCGCCGGCGAGAAACAATGGGCAGAGTTTCTTTCACCCTATGCCCCTGTTACCTAGCAGTAAATAGGTACCTGGGTGTTAGTCAGCTGTCACGGGCGGCTTCCTGGGGGTGGAGGCCTGGTCGAGGACCGGGCCGCAGGGACACTAAAGCCCCGAAATCATCTCAAGATAACCTCAAGAAGAAGGAGATCCTGTCCTCATTAACAAGGGCCAAACGCTCGTTAACCAACCCGTCCTCGACTCAAGTCCATTACATCCAGCGGTCGACCCCACAGACGCATTCATAAATTTTAACATGCTGTTCATTCAAAACAAGAATTTTCTCAAATATAAATTAATATTATAATATATTAGCATATTGTGCATATATAGGCATAGGTTAGGTTAGGTGTTTAGGTTCTGTTGGCGATTATTTGTGTTTGTAGTACGTGGGTGAAGCATTTACAGCGTTGTGGTTCGAACAAAACTCGTCAGTGAAACACTTGTTCCGGAAGTGTTCGGACGAAATCAGTTGCGAGTCGTGTGTAAAGCGCTTTTCATTTATAAACAACAGTGGGTTTGGCGGGTGCATGGAATCACTTTTGGGTCTTTGATTGGAGGACGGGCTGCGTTAACCCATCTGCCAAACCTCCTGTTTATAAATGAAAAACGGTTTACACACGACTCGCAACTGATTTCGTTCGAACACTTCCGGAACAAGTGCTTCACTGACGAGTTTTGTTCGAACCACAACGCTGTAAATGCTTCACCCACGTACTACAAATACAAATAATCGCCAACAGAACCTAAACACCTAACCTAACCTATGCCTATATATGCACAATATGCTAATATATTATAATATATTATAATATTAATTTATATTTGAGAAAATTCTTGTTTTGAATGAACAGCATGTTAAAATTTATGAATGCGTCTGTGGGGTCGACCGCTGGATGGAATGGACTTGAGTCGAGGACGGGTTGGAATGTTAATGTGTAATAATATTAATTTATATATCGGAACAACCCAAATGTTAATACACAGTATGTTAAAAGTGATGACTGCGTCTGGGGAGGTCGGCCGCTGCTTTAACGAGCCTGGCCTGAAGACGGGTTGTCATATGAGTCAAGAAGTACTTCTGGGTGAAGTATTTGTAATGTCATCATGATTCAGCCGGTAATGTGCATCTCTGGGGAGTTCATAGACGGAAGTTCGAGCCCATGGTATACCTCATTATTTTATCAAGTTTTACTAATTTAATTTTACAATTCTATTTCACGTACCGGGCACTTGTTTTAATTATGTTGAGTTCATTTATAATGCATCCCATATCTATCCTGTGGGTGGCAGTGAGCCCCATATCTATCCTGTGGGTGGCAGTGAGCCCCATATCTATCCTGTGGGTGGCAGTGAGCCCCATATCTATCCTGTGGGTGGCAGTGGGCCCCATATCTATCCTGTGGGTGGCAGTGGGCCCCATATCTATCATGTGGGTGGCAGTGGGCCCCATATCTATCCTGTGGGTGGCAGTGGGCCCCATATCTATCCTGTGGGTGGCAGTGGGCCCCATATCTATCCTGTGGGTGGCAGTGGGCCCCATATCTATCATGTGGGTGGCAGTGGGCCCCATATCTATCCTGTGGGTGGCAGTGGGCCCCATATCTATCCTGTGGGTGGCAGTGGGCCCCATATCTATCCTGTGGGTGGCAGTGGGCCCCATATCTATCCTGTGAGCGGCAGTGGGCCCCATATCTATCCTGTGAGCGGCAGTGGGCCCATATCTATCCTGTGGGTGGCAGTGGGCCCCATATCTATCCTATGAGCGGCAGTGGGCCCCATATCTATCATGTGGGTGGCAGTGGGCCCCATATCTATCATGTGGGTGGCAGTGGGCCCCATATCTATCCTGTGAGCGGCAGTGGGCCCCATATCTATCCTGTGGGTGGCAGTGGGCCCCATATCTATCCTGTAAGCGGCAGTGGGCCCATATCTATCCTGTGGGTGGCAGTGGGCCCATATCTATCCTGTGGGTGGCAGTGGGCCCCATATCTATCATGTGGGTGGCAGTGGGCCCCATATCTATCCTGTGAGCGGCAGTGGGCCCATATCTATCCTGTGAGCGGCAGTGGGCCCATATCTATCCTGTGGGTGGCAGTGGGTCCCATATCTATCCTGTGGGTGGCAGTGGGCCCCATATCTATCCTGTGGGTGGCAGTGGGCCCCATATCTATCCTGTGAGCGGCAGCGGGCCCCATATCTATCCTGTGGGTGGCAGTGGGCCCCATATCTATCCTGTGGGTGGCAGTGGGCCCCATATCTATCCTGTGGGTGGCAGTGGGCCCCATATCTATCCTGTGGGTGGCAGTGGGCCCCATATCTATCCTGTGGGTGGCAGCGGGCCCCATATCTATCCTGTGAGCGGCAGTGGGCCCCATATCTATCCTGTGGGTGGCAGTGGGCCCCATACCCATCCAGCGGGTGGTAGTGGACCCCATACCCATCCTGTGGGCGGTAGTGGACCCCATACCCATCCTGTGGGGTGATAGTGGACCCCATACCCATCCTGTGGGGTGATAGTGGACCCCATACCCATCCTGTGGGGTGATAGTGGACCCCATACCCATCCTGTGGGCGGTAGTGGAAAGAGTTCCAGAGGCACATAATGGGCTCAAGAACTGGACCCCAAGAACGTCGCTTTTCGCTCGTAGGCGTTACACAAGACCAAAAATTGTCGTACTAGAAAATGGAAGCGGCTGGCGAAAGTGACGTACTGCCCCGTTTTCTGTTTTGGGTCCTCTGGCAGGTTAGGATAAGGGGGCACTCTAATACGACAGTTTCTTGACGTAGGGGTACCTTAGGAGGACCGGCTGCTCACACATAGTTACTTCCTACAGTTAACAAACTGAGGACGTCGAGTTAACATTTTTGGCAGTAGACCATTTTGAACTATTTCTGAACTATATATTTATACGCATATCTTGAACATTTGTTATGGTATTTGGTCTCTGAATTTGGAATATTTGGTCTCTGAATTTGGAACATTTGGTCTCTGAATTTGGAACATTTGGTCTCTGAATTTGGAACATTTGGTCTCTGAATTTGGAACATTAGGTCTCTGAATTTGGAACATTTGGTCTCTGAATTTGGAACATTTAGTCTCTGAATTTGGAACATTTGGTCTCTGAATTTGGAACATTTGGTCTCTGAATTTGGAATATTTGGTCTCTGAATTTGGAATATTTGGTCTCTGAATTTGGAATATTTGGTCTCTGAATTTGGAACATTTGGTCTCTGAATTTGGAACATTTGGTCTCTGAATTCAGACATCTCTCGGCACTCCCAGTGACGGAGGGGGCGTGAATAATTTTGTTGACACAGTTTACATTTGGTCAGGTCTACATCATCAGGTAATGCAAACCCCCAGAGATACTAATAGCCGAGTCTAAGCCTAGTAGTAACCTCTAGGAGTCTTGTTGATGTTACTGATACATAGACATATTCACCTAGTTGTGCTACGGGCTCACCATAGCCCGTGCTACTTGGGACTATTTGTTCCAAGTAGCGAATCTTTAACAACAACAACAGCAACCTAGTTGTGTTTACGGGGGTTGAGCTCTAGCTCTTTCGGCCCGCCTCTCAACTAGTTTCTTTTCACACATACACAACCTTCCTGGAAGGTGCCCGTAACAGCTGTCTAACTCTCAGGTACCTATTTATTGCTAGGTGAACAGGTGCATTAGAGTGAAAGAAACTCTATTGATTTGTTTCTGCCATCGACGGGAATCGATCCCCGGTCCCCTAGGATTACGATTCTCGAGCGCTGTCCACTCAGCCACCAGGCCCCCACCTGTGGTTCTTCTTGCATGATAGTATGATGATACATGGAACTATTAGTGTCGATTTAATGTTATTACTTAAAGAGCAATTGGTATTTCAATTGCTTTTCTAAAATTTACCTTGAGATAGTTTCCGGGGATCAATATTTCCGCTTTCCGGTCTCTGCTAAGCCTTCTGGATAACAGACTAATGTTAATCTCATCTAGATAAGTGTGTATAATTAAGACGCCTTTCCTCTCGATATAAACTCCATCATATTATTAAATAATTTGGAAGGCAGAATTATTTGATAATCACCGGACCAAGACACACTTCCTTTGTTTGTTCATACTGTTGTTACGCTCATAAGGTCTATTTCTTCCCTTATATTTTGATCTTTATTGGACCAAAAATGGACATTCGAAATATTTTATGTATCATTTTTTATACGCTGACGAAAGGCCTTTAATAAGATTCTTCCAGCTTCGTTAATTGCTGTACCTGTGTGTGCTGTACCCGTGGGTGCTGTACCTGTGGGTGCTGTACTGTGGGTGCTGTACCTGTGGGTGCTGTACTGTGGGTGCTGTACCTGTGGGTGCTGTACCTGTGGGTGCTGTACCTGTGGGTGCTGTACTGTGGGTGCTGTACCTGTGGGGTGCTGTACCTGCGGGTGCTGTACCTGTGGGTGCTGTACCTGTGGGTGCTGTACCTGTGGGTGTTGTACCTGTGGGTGCTGTACTGTGGGGTGCTGTACCTGTGGGTGCTGTACCTGTGGGTGCTGTACCTGTGGGTGCTGTACCTGTGGGGTGCTGTACCTGTGGGTGCTGTACCTGTGGGTGCTGTACCTGTGGGTGTTGTACCTGTGGGTGCTGTACCTGTGGGTGTTGTACCTGTGGGTGCTGTACCTGTGGGTGCTGTACCTGTGGGTGTTTTACCTGTGGGTGCTGTACTGTGGGGTGCTGTACCTGTGGGTGCTGTACCTGTGGGTGCTGTACTGTGGGGTGCTGTACCTGTGGGTGCTGTACCTGTGGGTGCTGTACCTGTGGGTGCTGTACCTGTGGGTGCTGTACCTGTGGGGTGCTGTACCTGTGGGTGCTGTACCTGTGGGTGCTGTACTGTGGGTGCTGTACCTGTGGGTGCTGTACCTGTGAGTGCTGTACTGTGGGTGCTGTACTGTGGGTGCTTTACCTGTGGGTGCTGTACCTGTGGGTGCTGTACCTGTGGGTGCTGTACTGTGGGGTGCTGTACCTGTGGGTGCTGTACCTGTGGGTGTTGTACCTGTGGGTGCTGTACCTGTGGGTGTTGTACCTGTGGGTGCTGTACCTGTGGGTGTTGTACCTGTGGGTGCTGTACCTGTGGGGTGCTGTACCTGTGGGTGCTGTACCTGTGGGGTGCTGTACCTGTGGGGTGCTGTACCTGTGGGTGCTGTACCTGTGGGTGCTGTACCTGTGGGTGCTGTACCTGTGGGTGCTGTACCTGTGGGGTGCTGTACCTGTGGGTGCTGTACCTGTGGGTGCTGTACCTGTGGGTGCTGTACCTGTGGGTGCTGTACCTGTGGGTGTTGTACCTGTGGGGTGCTGTACCTGTGGGTGTTGTACCTGTGGGTGCTGTACCTGTGGGTGCTATACCTGTGGGTGATGTACCTGTGGGTGCTGTACCTGTGGGTGCTGTACCTGCGGGTGCTGTACCTGTGGGTGCTGTACCTGTGGGTGCTGTACCTGTGGGTGTTGTACCTGTGGGTGCTGTACTGTGGGGTGCTGTACCTGTGGGTGCTGTACCTGTGGGTGCTGTACCTGTGGGTGCTGTACCTGTGGGGTGCTGTACCTGTGGGTGCTGTACCTGTGGGTGCTGTCACCTGTGGGTGTTGTACCTGTGGGTGCTGTACCTGTGGGTGTTGTACCTGTGGGTGCTGTACCTGTGGGTGCTGTACCTGTGGGTGTTTTACCTGTGGGTGCTGTACTGTGGGGTGCTGTACCTGTGGGTGCTGTACCTGTGGGTGCTGTACTGTGGGGTGCTGTACCTGTGGGTGCTGTACCTGTGGGTGCTGTACCTGTGGGTGCTGTACCTGTGGGTGCTGTACCTGTGGGGTGCTGTACCTGTGGGTGCTGTACCTGTGGGTGCTGTACTGTGGGTGCTGTACCTGTGGGTGCTGTACCTGTGAGTGCTGTACTGTGGGTGCTGTACTGTGGGTGCTTTACCTGTGGGTGCTGTACCTGTGGGTGCTGTACCTGTGGGTGCTGTACTGTGGGGTGCTGTACCTGTGGGTGCTGTACCTGTGGGTGCTGTACCTGTGGGTGTTGTACCTGTGGGTGCTGTACCTGTGGGTGTTGTACCTGTGGGTGCTGTACCTGTGGGGTGCTGTACCTGTGGGTGCTGTACCTGTGGGGTGCTGTACCTGTGGGGTGCTGTACCTGTGGGTGCTGTACCTGTGGGTGCTGTACCTGTGGGTGCTGTACCTGTGGGTGCTGTACCTGTGGGGTGCTGTACCTGTGGGTGCTGTACCTGTGGGTGCTGTACCTGTGGGTGTTGTACCTGTGGGGTGCTGTACCTGTGGGTGTTGTACCTGTGGGTGCTGTACCTGTGGGTGCTATACCTGTGGGTGATGTACCTGTGGGTGCTATACCTGTGGGTGCTGTACCTGTGGGGTGTTGTACCTGTGGGTGCTTTACCTGTGGGTGCTGTACCTGTGGGTGCTGTACTGTGGGTGTTGTACCTGTGGGTGTTGTACCTAGGGGTGCTGTACCTGTGGGTGCTGTACCTGTGGGTGCTGTACCTGTGGGTGTTGTACATGTGGGTGCTGTACCTGTGGGTGCTGTACCTGTGGGGTGTTGTACCTGTGGGTGCTTTACCTGTGGGGTGCTGTACCTGTGGGTGCTGTACTGTGGGTGTTGTACCTGTGGGTGTTGTACCTGTGGGTGCTGTACCTGTGGGTGCTGTACATGTGGGTGCTGTACCTGTGGGTGTTGTACATGTGGGTGCTGTACCTGTGGGTGTTGTACCTGTGGGTGCTGTACCTGTGGGGTGCTGTACCTGTGGGTGCTGTACCTGTGGGTGCTGTACCTGTGGGTGCTGTACCTGTGGGTGCTGTACTGTGGGTGTTGTACCTGTGGGTGTTGTACCTATGGGTGCTGTACCTGTGGGTGCTGTACCTGTGGGTGTTGTACCTGTGGGTGTTGTACCTGTGGGTGCTGTACCTGTGGGGTGCTGCACCTGTGGGTGCTGTACCTGTGGGTGCTGTACCTGTGGGTGCTGTACCTGTGGGTGCTGTACCTGTGGGTGCTGTACCTGTGGGTGTTGTACCTGTGGGGTGCTGTACCTGTGGGTGCTGTACCTGTGGGTGCTGTACCTGTGGGTGCTGTACCTGTGGGTGCTGTACCTGTGGGTGCTGTACCTGTGGGGTGCTGTACCTGTGGGGTGCTGTACCTATGGGTGCTGTACCTGTGGGTGCTGTACCTGTGGGTGTTGTACCTGTGGGTGTTGTACCTGTGGGTGCTGTACCTGTGGGTGTTGTACCTGTGGGTGCTGTACCTGTGGGTGTTGTACCTGTGGGTGCTGTACCTGTGGGGTGCTGTACCTGTGGGTGCTGTACCTGTGGGTGCTGTACCTGTGGGTGCTGTACCTGTGGGTGCTGTACTGTGGGTGTTGTACCTGTGGGTGTTGTACCTATGGGTGCTGTACCTGTGGGTGTTGTACCTGTGGGTGCGGTACTGTGGGTGTTGTACCTGTGGGTGTTGTACCTGTGGGTGCTGTACCTGTGGGTGCTGTACCTGTGGGGTGCTGTACCTATGGGTGCTGTACCTGTGGGTGCTGTACTGTGGGTGTTGTACCTGTGGGTGTTGTACCTGTGGGTGCTGTACCTGTGGGGTGCTGTACCTATGGGTGCTGTACCTGTGGGGTGCTGTACCTATGGGTGCTGTACCTGTGGGTGCTGTACCTGTGGGTGCTGTACCTGTGGGTGCTGTACTGTGGGTGTTGTACCTGTGGGTGCTGTACCTATGGATGCTGTACCTGTGTTTCAAACCAGTATTGTAAACACGACATTAATCACTCATCCTAAAACAACTTACCTAACCTTACCTTGGCCTAATTATACATCAAATGACAATATATATTAATATTGATTCATGTTAATACATCAATGTGAAGAAGAATTTTGTTTCCTAGATCTATCAATTTAATGTATGAACTGGTTCATGAACCAATTGGTGTAGGTCAGTGTATGAATCAATTTATAAACAGGTGTATGAGTCAGTGTATTAATGAAGCATGAGCCAATACACGTATTTATGTATGATCTAGCGTATGAGGAGATGAACGAAGCGGTATACATATTGGTGTATGAACCAGCCAACAATTCATTGTACCAATCGGTATAGTATGACCACGGTGTTTGAATCAGTAAGCGAATTGGTGTATTAGTATCAGCCGGTGTATGATGATTGATTGATAAAGATTAAGCCACCCAAGAGGTGGCACGGGCATGAATAGCCCGTAAGTGGTACAATTTTTTTTTTTCTCAGTGTTCCGGTGTATGAACCGGTATGTGTGTATATATGTCCCGGTTCACCTGTCTAACACTGTGTGGTCCACAGCAGGTGCGGTACACAGGCTACCGGGACCGTCCGGTAGAAGAGCGCCGCCAAAAGTTCCAGAACCAGTGCCGAGACGGGTATACTGAGATTGTGAGTATACTCTGTCTTTGTGTATGTTTTCCCCGTCTCAAATCCTTATCCTGACCTTAACCTGATATCCTGAATCTTTATCCTGACCCCTTCCAAGTGCTATATATTCGTAATGACTTGGCGCTTTCTCCTCATAATTCCTTCATTGTAAATTATATATGGTGTTCTGTGCATGTTTCTGGGTGTATATATGTGTGTATATATATATATATATATATATATATATATATATATATATATATATATATATATATATATATATATATATATATATATATATATATATATATGTCGTACCTAATAGCCAGAACGCACTTCTCAGCCTACTATTCAACGCCCGATTTGCCTAATAAGCCAAGTTTTCATGAATTAATGTTTTTTCGTCTACCTAACCTACCTAACCTAACCTAACCTAGCTTTTTTTGGCTACCTAACCTAACCTTACCTATAAATATAGGTTAGGTTAGGTTAGGTAGGGTTGGTTAGGTTCGGTCATATATCTACGTTAATTTTAACTCCAATAAAAAAAAATTGACCTCATACATAGAGAAAAGGGTTGCTTTATCATTTCATAAGAAAAAAATTATAGTAAATATATTAATTCAGGAAAACTTGGCTTATTAGGCAAATCGGGCCTTGAATAGTAGGCTGAGAAGTGAGTTCTGGCTACTAGGTACGACATATATATATATATATATATATATATATATATATATATATATGTCGTACCTAATAGCCAGAACGCACTTCTCAGCCTACAATTCAAGGCCCGATTTGCCTAATAAGCCAAGTTTTCATGAATTAATGTTTTTTCGTCTACCTAACCTACCTAACCTAACCTAACCTAGCTTTTTTTGGCTACCTAACCTAACCTTACCTATAAATATAGGTTAGGTTAGGTTAGGTAGGGTTGGTTAGGTTCGGTCATATATCTACGTTAATTTTAACTCCAATAAAAAAAAATTGACCTCATACATAGAGAAAAGGGTTGCTTTATCATTTCTGTGACGATAATCTCCTTCAAGAGATTGAGCCTGCTCTTCCCTTCATAATTACGTCGTCACAATTATATAAAAAGACGCTGATTGGTCGCCGGTCTGGCTGCACCTGCACTCGCCCCCCAATACTACCTGATGTCTGGGGTCGGCCCAACATCAGTCCTCAGAATGTTCCGTGCTTTCGTAGCCAGCACTCCTCCCAGCTAGACTCTAGAGTGTACTGAGAGAGGTGGTGGCTTTAAGCCAATATTCCAGCACCTCCCACTTACCTTTGTGTTGCACTTCTTATTTTGCCTTAACGTAACTTTCATTGTGTCATTTAAGTATTCTTATTATTTTGATTCATTGATTTTATTATACATATTTGTTTGTCCATATTTTCATGTTTTGATTTATTTAACGTAATTAAAAATTTCATTGTTAAAGTTTACTTGTGTTTTGTGTGTCTTCTCCTTACCTTACCACAGACGAAGTTCCAGTTTTTCTATTTTTTTTTATAACTATGTGACGAGGCCATACCCCTAGCCTTAAACAGCCGAACACCAACGCGTTACCGTCACAAGTTATATGGGGGCCTGTCCGGGAGCTTCACTCAGGTACTGGTGCTAAGTGGTAATTTATGGTAAGCGTATTTAACTCTGTTAACGTAGCTTTACTATTTTTCATTCAATTTCATTTTTTATAAGGTGCGGTGTATTGTGCATTACGAGAGTAACATATAGTGAAGGTGAGACAACTTTGGATTACGTGGTGACTGTAGGCCTCAGTCATACTCTTAATTGGTCATCTCTCCCTCCATGTTATTACTCGTATTTACCATCTATGTCCCTTGAATATTTCTCATTCTGACAGATCATCATATTGGTACCCTGGTACTGTGGTCTGCCCCGGGTCAAGAGTACCCAATCTTCTGCAATCTGACTGTAGGAGGACAAAGAGGGCCATAGTTCCTCTAGCTCGAACTTTAGTTGCTGAATTGGGACCTCAGCAGCAGTTCTCGTCACCAGTTGACACCTCGCACCCCTACACGTCAGTCAGAGATGATGATACATACAACGGTAGGGAATTAGCTTATTTTTTCAGAGCACAAAAGTTCGCTAATTCTGTAAGTATCATATTAAATTCAGTAGGAAAAACTTGCTTTATGTCCTATAGAGACTTGGCAAGGTATGCCTACATCCTTGGACTACCAATTTTACTTTTGAAGCATTTAACTGTTTCATTTGTTTTCGAAACTTTGTTTCATTTGTTAGTAGGATTTTCTTGCCCTTATTCTCTTACATGAGTACCGGGTACAAGATTTCCTGCGCCCTTGATTTAATTTAATCATTTAATATCTTTCACTTAACGTTAATTGTTAAAGATCACACAGGATAGGTACCAGTTGCCACGTTGTCCTGTTTCTGACATTTCATTATTGAACATTCGTGTACCTTTATTTGCTAATTTCACCATGTTTCGTCTCCAAACTTTCCGTGCAAATCCAGCAGGTGAAATAGGGACTTTAAGTCGTGCCAAGAGGACTGAACTACAAACTCTTGCACATGAGTATCAACTAGAAGTTCCCTACCAAGCCAACAAAAATGACCTACACAACCTGTTGCTGGATTACTATTTAGAGCAAGGTAAGATAGACTCTGAAACTCATGAAACTTACTATATTGCAGATAAAACTGATTTGGCAACGCTGAAACTCAAACTAGAGCTGGCCAAGATTGAACGTGAGCAGCAAAGGGAAGCCCTCGAACAACAAGAACGAGCAGCTGCCATACGAAGAGAAGAACAAGAACGCGGACTCGCCCTCCAGGAACGTGAGGTTGCCCTACTCCAGGAGCGGGAACGAGTACAGCTTGAAACACTCCAGGAGCGGGAACGAGTACAGCTTGAAACCAAACGACGAGAGTTGGAGATGCAACGCGAACATGACAAACAACAAGCGACTCTGGCTCTAGAGTGTCGTCAACGTGAAATCGCCTTGGAAACTTCACACTTCACTCAACGCCAACAAGCTACTGCCAATCTTCCCGTCAGTTTTAATATATCACATGCAAGTAAGTTAATGCCATCCTTTGTAGAAGCAGAAGTTGATGTGTTCTTTACCACCTTTGAAACCCTTGCTAATCAACTCAGTTGGCCTGTCGACCAATGGGCCACACTTCTCAGAGTCCATCTTACAGGTAGAGCTGCAGTCACACTCAGTACTTTGGCGTCTGAGAATGACTACTACACTCTGAAACAAGCAGTGTTGGACGCCTACCTCCTCTCTACTGAAAGTTATAGAAGGAAATTCCGTGACCACCTGAAGGCAAGTACCACTACCTTCCTCGAGTTTGCTAACACGAAACGGAGGTATTTCATGAAATGGCTGGAAGCAGCACATGTCTCTACTTTTACAGAACTCGTCAACCTGATGCTTGTTGAAGAATTCTTGAGACGTGTGCCGCCTCCTGTCCGCCTCTACTTAGCAGATAAAGAAGAAACCGACTACCTGAAGTGTGCTAAGTCGGCTGACACTTACAGCCTCATCCACCGGCTGACACCTGAACCATCCTCCAGTAAGAAGTCGTGGTACAGTTACGAGAAGGTGAGCCCCGATCAAGCTGGTTCACAACTGTACTGCAAGTATTGTAGACTCTATGGACATACCATAGACAAGTGTGGTAAGTCTCAATACAAGGGAACCACTGACCAACAACGACCCAAACCAACTCCTCCTAAGTCCGGTAAGCCTGTGATGAATGTTGGTGTTGATGTTAATGATCTTTCTCTTTTCAGTAACCACCTGTATACTGGAACTGTCTCTGCCAACGGTTCAAATCCGGAGGGACGTTTCAAATTGAAGATCTTGAGGGACACAGCGGCTCTACAATCAATCATCTTGAAGTCGGCTGTGCCCAACATAGTCTACACCGGGGAAACAGTCTTCATCACTGACCTCACTGCTACTACTCCATACCCTCTCGCCAGAGTCCACCTGGATTGTCCCTACGTGAACGGGGAAGTCCAAGTCGCCGTCAGGGAAAAGCCTTTTCCCATGCCTGGAGTGCAACTTCTCCTAGGCAACGACTTGGCAGAAGACCTGCAACCGACCAACCTGATCGTCATGGACAAACCCCAGGTGTGTAACTCTGTGCCAATAAATCCTATTCTCGAGTATGTTCCAGCAGAGGTTCAAGAGAGTGATGAAGTTTCTCCTCCGGTTCTCGTGACCACCCGTGCACAAGCCGCACGTCCACAGCCAGCTGACTCTACTGCCACCGCTGTCCCTCAAGACCCTCAGAAACTACCCCCGCATCTGACCAAGTTGGAGTTCCGTAAGTTGCAGAGGGAAGATCTTACTTTAACACCATTGTTTTTCCAGGCTGAGACTCAACCCGACAGTATTCCTGGGTTCTTCCTAGAGAACGACTTGCTCTACCGCAGATATAGACCCAGTAAACTGAAGGAGGAGGACGATTGGGCCAACACCGAACAACTTGTGATTCCCACCAGCCTGCGGCCCACTATTCTACACCTGGCCCACGGAGCATTCTCCCACTACGGCTTCAACAAGACTTACCATGGGATTCGTCAAGACTACTACTGGCCAGGTATGGTAAACAACGTCAAACAGTACGTAAAACAGTGTCATACATGTCAGATGGCAGGCAAACCGAACGTCTCCATTCCCAGAGCACCACTGATTCCCATACAGGTGCCTGCGGAACCTTTCCACAGACTCATAATAGACTGTGTTGGTCCTTTACCTCGGACCAGTTCAGGTAACGCCTACATCCTAACCATCCTGTGTCCTACCACCAGATTTCCCATAGCAGTTCCAGTGAAGAACATCACGGCTGCTACGGTTATCAAACATCTACTGAAGATCTTCACTCAATACGGATTTCCCAGGGAGATTCAAAGTGACTGTGGCACCAACTTCACCAGTGATCTCTTCAAAAGGACACTGGAGGAGTTCAACATCAAACAGGTATTGTCCAGCCCCTATCATCCTGCTTCACAGGGTTCTCTTGAACGTAGTCATCAGACCATCAAAGCACTCTTGAAAAAGTTTTGTAGTGAAACCTCGAAGGATTGGGATAAGCAGATTGACCTAATAATGTGTATTTTCAGAAGTCTCCCCAATGAGTCCCTAGGAGTATCTCCTTATGAGATGCTCTACGGCCGTAAGTGCCGTACTCCCCTTAAGGCTTTCAAAGACTCTCTCAGAGATGCCACCTTCAGTGAGCATCAGAATGTGCCCCAGTTTCTTCAAAACCTTCAACACATTCTAGAGAGAGTCCACCGCTTTGCCCATGATAATCTATTGAAAGCCCAGGTGAGAATGAAGACTCATTACGACCAGACCAGCAAAGTAAGAAAATTCAAGCCGGGAGACTTCGTCCTTGCTTATTTCCCTATCCCAGGTTCACCTTTACAAAACAGATTTTCAGGACCCTACTGCGTCAAAGAGTGCAGGAATAATAATAATTATGTGATAGAGACTCCAGATAGGCGGCGGAAGACCCAGCTGTGCCACGTCAACCTCCTGAAGCAATATAATGGTACTCCTCCCACTGTCTTGATTAATTGTTCTACCTTCACAGAACCCTACATCCACAGTGAGACCATCCCGGCTTCTTCTCCCGAAAGCACTGACAAGGAGTCGGCGCTTTCTAATTCCAAAATCCTTAATGATCTTCCCAAATGCTTTCAGGATAATACTCGTGCTCCTATGCCCTCTTCTAATTCCACTCTCACCTCGTCAGATAAGCCCTACATCCTCCATGTCGACGCCAATGGTACCGACGATGGTGGTGTCGTGATGCAGCAACGAGGCGAGAAGAATACACCTGTCAGCGACTACTGCTACAAGGATCTACGGAACAATTGGCAAGGAGCTACTCTTCCTCATCCTGAAGCTTCAGCACTTCACTCCACACCTGAAAAGTGCTCGGTCCACCATCAATACGGACCACACCACCCTACACCTCCTGCAGCACGCCCACTTCTCATCTCAACGTCTTCTACTATGGGCTTGCTAACTGCAGAAATTCAACCTGGAGACACGCTATACCAAGAGTCTGACAACATCTTAGCCCATGATCTCTCCAGAGTTTATGAAGTAGAAGCAACTCCATCCATTACTCCACCACATAACGACGTACTTCTTCCAGAACCGCAGGCTTCGGGGGAGAGTTGTGACGATAATCTCCTTCAAGAGATTGAGCCTGCTCTTCCCTTCATAATTACGTCGTCACAATTATATAAAAAGACTATGGAAGAAATGTCCAACAACGACAACAGCACCAGCAAGGCTTGCCAGGGTGAGCAAAAACGTATGCAACCAGCCACCTGTTCGAACTCCAACCACCAAACTACCCGTTGATCGCTACGGCTCCGCTGATTGGTCGCCGGTCTGGCTGCACCTGCACTCGCCCCCCAATACTACCTGATGTCTGGGGTCGGCCCAACATCAGTCCTCAGAATGTTCCGTGCTTTCGTAGCCAGCACTCCTCCCAGCTAGACTCTAGAGTGTACTGAGAGAGGTGGTGGCTTTAAGCCAATATTCCAGCACCTCCCACTTACCTTTGTGTTGCACTTCTTATTTTGCCTTAACGTAACTTTCATTGTGTCATTTAAGTATTCTTATTATTTTGATTCATTGATTTTATTATACATATTTGTTTGTCCATATTTTCATGTTTTGATTTATTTAACGTAATTAAAAATTTCATTGTTAAAGTTTACTTGTGTTTTGTGTGTCTTCTCCTTACCTTACCACAGACGAAGTTCCAGTTTTTCTATTTTTTTTTATAACTATGTGACGAGGCCATACCCCTAGCCTTAAACAGCCGAACACCAACGCGTTACCGTCACATTTCATAAGAAAAAAATTATAGTAAATATATTAATTCAGGAAAACTTGGCTTATTAGGCAAATCGGGCCTTGCATAGTAGGCATAGAAGTGAGTTCTGGCTACTAGGTACGACATATATATATATATATATATATATATATATATATATATATATATATATATATATATATATATATATATATATATATATATATGTATATATATATATATATATATATATATATATATATATATATATATATATATATATATATATATATATATATATATATATATTAATTAAAAATGATTGTATGGGGTTGTAGGTGTGTGGTGGGTTCTGGGAGGTGTGTAGGTGTGTAGGCAGGTGTGTGGGCCGGTGTAGGCACATGTGTGGCGAGTGTATAGATCACACACACACACCTGATGTTGTTGTTGTTGTTTTAGATTTAGCTACTCAGAACGAAGTGTCCATGTAGCACGGGCTATGGTGAGCCCGTAACGTCACCTGATGAAGGAAGCGACTAGTTATATGGGATTCACTGTGCCTATTTATTGAGTTGCCCCCCCCCCCCTAAACGCTCCCTCCCCCCCTACCTCCCTACCTCCTTGCGTCCCTCCCTCCCTACCTGTCCCTGGTAATTAAGGGTGACAGCCCTAACGACTCCCTCCCTCCTAGTTATCGGTCGTTGGCTTGTTTGCAGTGATGTGAATAGTGATTAGTTATTCTTCATGGCTGTTGACTTGTTTCAGGGGATGGTAATTACCGAGTTATAGTGATCGTTGGCTTGTTTACGGTTAAGTTGTATATGATTGTTAAGCTGTTAATTGCAATTCAGTTGTTATTGAGCACTAAGATATTAATGGTGAGACTATATCAGCGTATTTTTATCAACAATCACCATCATGTAGCCGGTCGGGAGCAGCGGACAGCACGCGGGACATGTGATCCTGTGGTCCTGGGTTCAATCCCAGGCGCCGGTGAGAAACAATGGGCAGAGTTTCTTTCACCCTATGCCCCTGTTACCTAGCAGTAAATTAGGAACCTGGGTGTTAGTCAGCTGTCACGGGCTGCTTCCTGGGGGTGGAGGCCTGCAGGTTGAGGACCGGGCCGCGGGGACACTAAAGCCCCGAAATCATCTCAAGATAACCTCAAGATAACCTGCCTCCTCCAGTTCCCCTTAATGTTACCATCTATGCCTTGTCCTCAAGCTACAAGACCTTTCTTTCATGCTAAACCTGTATCCAACACTTGTACCACTGTGGTCTGCCTTACCTTCATATCTGAACTCAAACATCCTAACCTAACCTAACCTTCCCTTCATATCTGAAGTCAAACATCTCACTAAATACACTTCGTCTTCCTCTTGATGTCTTTAGACAAACTAAGACACTTTAAAGTACTCTGCTTCACACTACTGCTGCTCCTCCTGCAAATGCTGCTGGTGTCTGTTGTGTTTCCTGCTCGTCTCGTCCTCTCCAGTGTCGTGAAACTGGTCGTACACTTAATGACAGACTTAAGGAACACAAAAGAGGTGTTAAGTCTGCAGACACAATGTTCTCTTCGGTCGTGTTAGGGACTCTAATCACCCTATTGATTGGTTTTCATCTACAACAATCATTCCTGCCTCTGCCTATATAGACGCCGCCTTGGTCAATACGCTCCCATACACAACATTAACACGGGCGATCTAACTTACATTTAATTCTTCTAAGACTCTAGTGTCTTCTCTGTTGCTCTCTATATTGTCTCCACGTCATCTCTCTGTCCCATTAAGTCTTCTCCAGTTTCCTTTATTCTTTATTCTGGATTGAATGCAGTAGTCGCCAGGCGGCTTTAAACGGTCCTCTGGGGGAGGGAGAGAGAGAGAGAGAGAGAGAGAGAGAGAGAGAGAGAGAGAGAGAGAGAGAGAGAGAGAGAGAGAGAGAGAGAGAGAGAGAGAGAGAGAGACTCAGTACCTCTGGAGCTTTCTTTTCCCATAGCTCACGTTGAACCTAAACACTTTCCCTAGAACACGACCTGCAAAGTCCCTTTACAACCCGGTCCCCAGTTAATGCTGGGTGAATTATTAAGGACTGGTGGGTATTAATCCTTTCTCTCCGGGGCTCGAACCCAGGCGAAATCGCTCCCGAGGCCCGGAGCGAATCGACACAACAAATATATATATATTTTTAATAATACACCAAATAACATTTACACAACTATGGATCCAGGTCAAAGTTTGCACCAAGGTGATGACCAGGTCAGAGTTATTGCCGGAAATATTAGAGGGACTGGTTCCAAACTTGCACAGTGAAATAAGAAAAGACCAGAGGGTATGGCAGGATGTGCAGAATACCCCCGTTGAAGAGCAGAGGTGCAACAGGTACTCTGAGAGAGAACTATCAACATCAGAGGCCCGAGACTGTTCAACACGCTTCCACTACACATAAGGGACATAACTGGCCGACCCCTCACAGTGTTCAAGAGAGAACTATCAACATCAGAGGCCCGAGACTGTTCAACACTCTTCCACTACACATAAGGGACATAACTGGCAGACCCCTCACAGTGTTCAAGAGAGAACTATCAACATCAGAGGCCCGAGACTGTTCAACACTCTTCCACTACACATAAGGGACATAACTGGCCGACCCCTCACAGTGTTCAAGAGAGAACTATCAACATCAGAGGCCCGAGACTGTTCAACACGCTTCCACTACACATAAGGGGCATAACTGGCCGACCCCCTCACAGTGTTCAAGAGAGAACTATCAACATCAGAGGCCCGAGACTGTTCAACACTCTTCCACTACACATAAGGGACATAACTGGCCGACCCCTCACAGTGTTCAAGAGAGAACTATCAACATCAGAGGCCCGAGACTGTTCAACACGCTTCCACTACACATAAGGGGCATAACTGGCCGACCCCTCACAGTGTCCACGAGAGAACTATCAACATCAGAGGCCCGAGACTGTTCAACACGCTTCCACTACACATAAGGGGCATAACTGGCCGACCCCTCACAGTGTTCAAGAGAGAACTATCAACATCAGAGGCCCGAGACTGTTCAACACGCTTCCACTACACATAAGGGGCATAACTGGCAGACCCCTCACAGTGTTCAAGAGAGAACTATCAACATCAGAGGCCCGAGACTGTTCAACACGCTTCCACTACACATAAGGGACATAACTGGCCGACCCTTCACAGTGTTCAAGAGAGAACTATCAGAGGCCCGAGACTGTTCAACACGCTTCCACTACACATAAGGGACATAACTGGCCGACCCTTCACAGTGTTCAAGAGAGAACTATCAGAGGCCCGAGACTGTTCAACACGCTTCCACTACACATAAGGGACATAACTGGCCGACCCCTCACAGTGTTCAAGAGAGAACTTGATAAGCACCTCCAAAGGATACCTGATCAACCAGGCTGTGACTCATACGTCAGGCTGCGAGCAGCCGCGTCCAACAGCTTGGTTGACCAGAGGACCAACCGGGAGGTCAGGTCAGAGACCGGGCCGCCGGGTTACTGATCCCCGGAAGCGACACAAGGTAGGTAGTGGTGACCAGGCCAAAATTTGTACCAAAGTTTGTACGATATAACGATAAGGTAAAGTACTGTTCCCATGGGAGCTGTTCCGGACTGCCCTCCACACACAGGTGTGGAGGGGCAGGTGTGGGTGGGGGGGGGGCAGGTGTGGGTGTGGGGAGGGGGGGGGGGGAGGTGCGTATGCGTGTCCGGCTGGGTGCGTAATGCGTAGTCTCACTGTCACGGTGCGTCAGGTAGGGATGGGGTGAGGGGGCGGGGAGAGATGGAGGGGGTAGGGAAGGTTATGGAGGGGGGAGGGGAGGGGGGGGAGAGTGTATGGGGGGAGGTGAAGGGGAGGGAGAGGGGGGTATACATGGAGAGGGAGGGAGGTAAATTACACACTCACGCGAACAAGTAAGTGCTTCTTTGTTTCTAATGAGTATATTACACAGTATATATAAATATATTTCTGTTATACATGTCTCATTGAATATGACAGCATATTCCATATTATATATTGTCTTGTATAGGGCTTCTATCCCTCATACTAGTGCCCGTGAGTCAGGGTTCATCTGGAAGGGCGAGTGGGGGTCTGGTCAGCCCCATTCGTGCTGACCACACCCCCACTGGTGCTGACCACACCCCCACTGCTGCTGACCACACCCCCACACTCGTGCTGACCACACCCCCACACTCGTGCTGACCACACCCCCACACTCGTGCTGACCACACCCCCACTCCTGCTGACCACACCCCCACTGCTGCTGACCACACCCCCACTGCTGCTGACCACACCCCCACACTCGTGCTGACCGCATCCCCACACTCGTGCTGACCACACCCCCACACTCGTGCTGACCACACCCCCACACTCGTGCTGACCACACACCCCCACACTCGTGCTGACCACACCCCCACACGCGTGCTGACCACACACCCCCACACTCGTGCTGACCACACCCCCACTGGTGCTGACCACACCCCCACACTCGTGCTGACCACACCCTCACTCGTGCTGACCACACCCCCACACTCGTGCTGACCACACCCCCACTCGTGCTGACCACACACCCCCACACTCGTGCTGACCACACCCCCACTGGTGCTGACCACACCCCCACTGGTGCTGACCACACCCCCACACTCGTGCTGACCACACCCCCACACTCGTGCTGACCACACCCCACCACTCGTGCTGACCACACCCCCACTCCTGCTGACCACACCCCCACACTCGTGCTGACCACACACCCCCACACTCGTGCTGACCACACCCCCACACTCGTGCTGACCGCATCCCCACACTCGTGCTGACCACACACCCCCACACTCGTGCTGACCACACCCCCACTCGTGCTGACCACACACCCCCACACTCGTGCTGACCACACACCCCCACACTCGTGCTGACCACACCCCCACACTCGTGCTGACCACACCCCACCACTCGTGCTGACCACACCCCCACTCCTGCTGACCACACCCCCTCACTCGTGCTGACCACACCCCCACACTCGTGCTGACCACACCCCCACTCCTGCTGACCACACCCCCTCACTCGTGCTGACCACACACCCACACTCGTGCTGACCACACACCCACACTCGTGCTGACCACACCCCCACACTCGTGCTGACCACACACCCACACTCGTGCTGACCACACACCCACACTCGTGCTGACCACACCCCCACACTCGTGCTGACCACACCCCCACACTCGTGCTGACCACACCCCCACACTCCCCCTGACCACACCCCCACACTCCCCCTGACCACACCCCCACACTCGTGCTGACCACACCCCCACACTCGTGCTGACCACACCCTCACTCGTGCTGACCACACCCTCACTCGTGTTGACCACACCCCCACACTCGTACTGACCACACCCCCTCACTCGTGCTGACCACACCCCCACACTCGTGCTGACCACACCCTCACTCGTGCTGACCACACCCCCTCACTCGTGCTGACTACACCCCCTCACTCGTGCTGACCACACCCCCACACTCGTGCTGACCACACACCCACACTCGTACTGACCACACCCCCACACTCGTGCTGACCACACCCCCACACTCGTGCTGACCACACCCTCACTCGTGCTGACCACACCCCCACACTCGTGCTGACCACACCCTCACTCGTGCTGACCACACCCCCACACTCGTACTGACCACACCCCCTCACTCGTGCTGACCACACCCCCACACTCGTGCCGACCACACCCTCACTCGTGCTGACCACACCCCCTCACTCGTGCTGACCACACCCCCACACTCGTGCTGACCACACCCCCACACTCCCCCTGACCACACCCCCACACTCGTACTGACCACACCCCCTCACTCGTGCTGACCACACCCCCACACTCGTGCTGACCACACCCCCACACTCGTGCTGACCACATCCTCACTCGTGCTGACCACACCCCCACACTCGTGCTGACCACACCCCCACACTCGTGCTGACCACACCCCCACACTCGTGCTGACCACACCCCCACACTCGTGCTGACCACACCCCCACACTCGTGCTGACCACACCCCCACACTCGTGCTGACCACACCCCCACACTCGTGCTGACCACACCCCCACACTCGTGCTGACCACACCCCCACACTCGTGCTGACCACACCCCCACACTCGTACTGACCACACCCCCACACTCGTGCTGACCACACCCTCACTCGTGCTGACCACACCCCCACACTCGTGCTGACCACACCCCCTCACTCGTGCTGACCACACCCCCACACTCGTGCTGACCACACCCCCTCACTCGTGCTGACCACACCCCTACACTCGTACTGACCACACCCCCTCACTCGTGCTGACCACACCCCCACACTCGTGCTGACCACACCCTCACTCGTGCTGACCACACCCCTACACTCGTGCTGACCACACCCCCTCACTCGTGCTGACCACACCCCCCACACTCGTGCTGACCACACCCCCACACTCGTGCTGACCACACCCCCACACTCCCCCTGACCACACCCCCACACTCGTGCTGACCACACCCCCACACTCGTGCTGACCACACCCCCACACTCGTGCTGACCACACCCCCACACTCGTACTGACCACACCCCCACACTCGTGCTGACCACACCCCCACACTCGTGCTGACCACACCCCCACACTCGTGCTGACCACACCCCCACACTCGTGCTGACCACACCCCCACTCGTGCTGACCACACCCCCACACTCCCCCTGACCACACCCCCACACTCCCCCTGACCACACCCCCACACTCCCCCTGACCACACCCCCACACTCCCCCTGACCACACCCCCACACTCGTGCTGACCGCACCCCCACACTCCTGCTGACCACACCCCCACTCGTGCTGACCACATCCCCACACTCGTGCTGACCACACCCCACACTCGTGCTGACCACACCCCCACACTCGTGCTGACCACACCCCCACACTCGTGCTGACCACACCCCCACTCGTGCTGACCACACCCCCACACTCCCCCTGACCACACCCCCACACTCGTGCTGACCACACCCCCACACTCGTGCTGACCACACCCCCACACTCCTGCTGACCACACCCCCACTCGTGCTGACCACATCCCCACACTCGTGCTGACCACACCCCCACACTCGTGCTGACCACACCCCCACACTCGTGCTGTTCACACCCCCACACTCGTGCTGACCACACCCCCACTCGTGCTGACCACACCCCCACACTCCCCCTGACCACACCCCCACACTCGCCACTGACCACACCCCCACACTCACCCCTGACCACACCCCCACACTCTCCCTGACCACACTCGCCCCTGACCACACCCCCACACTCGCCCCTGACCACACCCCCACACTCTCCCTGACCACACTCGCCCCTGACCACACCCCCACACTCGCCCCTGACCACACCCCCACACTCCCCCTGACCACATCCCCACACTCCCCCTGACCACACCACCACACCCCCACACTCGCCCCTGACCACACCCCCACAACACGAGACCAGACGACTATAGCAGTTGTCCAGCGCTGCTAGGAAGTCCCTCAGCAGAGTCACCAGATCCCCTAAGGGGTGACATGTGAGCCCGGCGGCTTCTCTTGTTCCCTTGTTTACCATACCTCGTAATCTCCTTACCTCCCCCCCCCCCGCCCCCCCCCGCCCCCCCTCCACACACACATGACTCCAGACCTGGCTACACTGTCTCCAAGCCTGTGGTATTCACCATCATTCCCCTTGTAAGTTACCGCGAGAGTCTATACATTCATTACGCCTTGTGCTTCTTTTTGAGCGACTCGAAAGGAAAATGCTTTACGGAGTGTTATTGGGAGAGGAGGAAGTGTTTCTGGGGTGGTGATGTGGGTCGTGAGGTAGGGCTTCCCGGGGCCTCGGACGACCTCGTATTATAACCCGCGGTGCGCTAATTAAATCAATATTATGAAGTAGATTACTACCTGCGCTAAGTCGATCGTGACGAACCGGTAATTACGATGAGATGAGCAGTCTGACGCGTGTGTGGGCGTGGGGGGAGGGTGTGTGGGCGTGGGGGAGGGTGTGGGCGTGGGGGGAGGGTGTGTGGGCGTGGGGGAGGGTGTGGGCGTGGGGGGAGGGTGTGTGGGCGTGGGGGGAGGGTGTGGGCGTGGGGGGAGGGTGTGTGGGCGTGGGGGGAGGGTGTGGGCGTGGGGGGAGGGTGTGGGCGTGGGGGGAGGGTGTGGGCGTGGAGGAGGGTGTGGGCATGGGGGTGTGGGCGTGGGGGGAGGGTGTGGGCGTGGGGGGAGGGGGTGGGCGTATGGGAGGGGGTGGGCGTGGGGGAGGGTGTGGGGGTGTGGGAGGGTGTGGGGATGGGGGGAGGGTGTGGGCGTGGAGGAGGGTGTGGGCATGGGGGAGGGTTTGGGCGTGGCGGAGGGTGTGGGCGTGGAGGAGGGTGTGGGCATGGGGGAGGGTTTGGGCGTGGGGGAGGGTGTGGGCGTGGGCGTGGGGGAGGGTTGTGGAGTTGTGGGCGTGGGGGGAAGGTGTGGACGTGGGGAAGAGTGTGGGCGAGGGGGGGGGTACAAGGGAGTTAGATATAAATTATACACGATTCCCATTTGTCAATCGTCTATAATTGACAGTTAGACGGGTTCAATTGTCTATAATTGACCGTCACATCGCTCACACAAGCGGCCCAGAGCCTCATGATAACGGACCGACATACTGCTCAAAATTACGAGTCTGAGCTCTCAACCTCCACCTCGTGAGTCGCTATCTCGCGTTACCTGCTATCGGATTCAGTTATCAATTACTCGTGACTATAGCACCTGTAGAGGACACCTTCCCATGAGTGGCAATGAGGAATGATGAGTATGAGGGAGCGGTGATGAGGAATATGAGGAATGATGAGTATGAGGGAGCGGTGATGAGGAATATGAGGAATGATGAGTATGAGGGAGCGGTGATGAGAAATGAGGAGTATGAGGGAGCGGTGATGAGGAATATGAGGAATGATGAGTATGAGGGAGCGGTGATGAGGAATATGAGGAATGATGAGTATGAGGGAGCGGTGATGAGGAATATGAGGAATGATGAGTATGAGGGAGCGGTGATGAGAAATGAGGAGTATGAGGGAGCGGTGATGAGGAATATGAGGAATGATGAGTATGAGGGAGCGGTGATGAGGAATATGAGGAATGATGAGTATGAGGGAGCGGTGATGAGGAATATGAGGAATGATGAGTATGAGGGAGCGGTGATGAGAAATGAGGAGTATGAGGGAGCGGTGATGAGGAATATGAGGAATGATGAGTATAAGGGAGCGGTGATGAGGAATATGAGGAATGATGAGTATGAGGGAGCGGTGATGAGGAATATGAGGAATGATGAGTATGAGGGAGCGGTGATGAGAAATGAGGAGTATGAGGGAGCGGTGATGAGGAATATGAGGAATGATGAGTATGAGGGAGCGGTGATGAGGAATATGAGGAATGATGAGTATGAGGGAGCGGTGATGAGGAATATGAGGAATGATGAGTATGAGGGAGCGGTGATGAGAAATGAGGAGTATGAGGGAGCGGTGATGAGGAATATGAGAAATGATGAGTATGAGGGAGCGGTGATGAGGAATATGAGGAATGATGAGTATGAGGGAGCGGTGATGAGGAATATGAGGAATGATGAGTATGAGGGAGCGGTGATGAGAAATGATGAGTATGAGGGAGCGGTGATGAGGAATATGAGAAATGATGAGTATGAGGGAGCGGCGATGAGGAATATGAGGAATGATGAGTATGAGGGAGCGGTGATGAGGAATATGAGGAATGATGAGTATGAGGGAGCGGTGATGAGGAATATGAGGAATGATGAGTATGAGGAGGGGGGGTGAGTACTATTAAGGGTGGTCAAGAATGATTGTTCTGACCAAAAAAATATATATATATGAGTAAATTACATTTTATCTCAAGTCTATGAGGCCGTGGAAGTGTTTATGAGTTGTTATGAGTGAGGTGTGTATGAGGTACACACCTCACTGTGTGTATGAGGGTAGAGCGTAGTTAGGATTCTCGTAGCCTAATACAGTCATACAATTATCCTAATACAGTTATACAAATATCCTAATAAAGTCATACAATTATCCTAATACAGTCATACAATTATCCTAATACAGTTATACAAATATCCTAATAAAGTCATACAATTATCCTAATACAGTCATACAATTATCCTAATACAGTTATACAAATATCCTAATAAAGTCATACAATTATCCTAATACAGTCATACAATTATCCTAATACAGTCATACAACTATCCTAATACAGTCATACAATTATCCTAATACAGTCATACAACTATCCTAATACAGTCATACAATTATCCTAATACAGCCATACAACTATCCTAATACAGCCATACAATTATCCTAATACAGCCATACAACTATCCTAATAGAGCCATACAATTATCCTAATACAGCCATACAACTATCCTAATACAGCCATACAATTATCCTAATACAGCCATACAACTATCCTAATAGAGCCATACAACTATCCTAATACAGCCATACAACTATCCTAATACAGCCATACAACTATCCTAATACAACTAATACATTTTTTTGCATTATTTTAGCGAAGATCATGTTGTATTTAATGTGTGTTAACTGACAATTATCGTACACCTACAGTTGTACACTTTAACCCACAGCCGTAGTTATCGTACAGCTACCATATATATCTGTAATTATCGTGCATCGAGCTCGTACGTTATTCTAATAGTCGTACATTATCGGTAGATTGTTGTGCATGTTAGATAATTCTACTGACCTCTGTGATAACACTGTCACGCAAACCGTTTATATTATCACACGATTCATTTGTAAAATTGTATATATGAAAAAAAATTAAGCTACATTTTTTAAAGCGTGATTAAATTATTAATTTTTTTATGTGCGTGAGAGAGCTTCAAGCTGCTGTATTGAAGCGTAAAAATGTTGCATTATCGTACATCGCCCTATAATTTCCATATGTCACCTAATTCCGTTTACACACCTCCCTCCTCCTTCTCTCCTCCCCCCCTTCCCCCCTCCTCGGTAATTACCGTCATAATTCACCTTATAATTCTCGTGCATCACCTGATAATGATCACACTCACCTGGAAGCTATCGTACATCACGTGACTCGCTCCCTCGGGGGCCTTGCAGCGCTCTTTCATTGTACGATAATTACACTTCATCGATGTTTGCGTAAAGTTCCTCGCCATATGCTTTGTACGCGCCCATTTTCATCTTTGCAAAAATACAAATATATTTCATAAGGATGGTAAATATCAGTTATATATATATATATATGGTCCCCAGGACAATATGCAACTGAAAACTCACACCCCAGAAGTGACTCGAACCCATACTCCCAGGAGCAACGCAACTGGTATGTACAAGACGCCTTAATCCACTTGACCATCACGACCGGACAAAATGAGGTGATAGCCTAAGCTATTTGAACCACCCCACCGCCGGCACTCGGATAGTAATCTTGGGCATAGCATTTTACCAAATCACCTCATTCTTTGGGGCACACGTGAGGAACACAAATGCGAACAAGCCTGAATGGTCCCCAGGACAATATGCAACTGAAAACTCACACCCCAGAAGTGACTCGAGCCCATACTCCCAGGAGCAACGCAACTGGTATGTACAAGACGCCTTAATCCACTTGACCATCACGACCGGACAAAATGAGGTGATAGCCTAAGCTATTTGAACCACCCCACCGCCGGCACTCGGATAGTAATCTTGGGCATAGCATTTTACCAAATCACCTCATTCTTTGGGGCACACGTGAGGAACACAAATGCGAACAAGCCTGAATGGTCCCCAGGACAATATGCTATGCCCAAGATTACTATCCGAGTGCCGGCGGTGGGGTGGTTCAAATAGCTTAGGCTATCACCTCATTTTGTCCGGTCGTGATGGTCAAGTGGATTAAGGCGTCTTGTACATACCAGTTGCGTTGCTCCTGGGAGTATGGGTTCGAGTCACTTCTGGGGTGTGAGTTTTCAGTTGCATATTGTCCTGGGGACCATTCAGGCTTGTTCGCATTTGTGTTCCTCACGTGTGCCCCAAAGAATGAGGTGATTTAGTAAAATGCTATGCCCAAGATTACTATCCGAGTGCCGGCGGTGGGGTGGTTCAAATAGCTTAGGCTATCACCTCATTTTGTCCGGTCGTGATGGTCAAGTGGATTAAGGCGTCTTGTACATACCAGTTGCGTTGCTCCTGGGAGTATGGGTTCGAGTCACTTCTGGGGTGTGAGTTTTCAGTTATATATATATATATATATATATATATATATATATATATATATATATATATATATATATATATATATATATATATATATATATATATATATATATATATATATATATATGACAATGTCAGACCACGGAGGAAAATGAAACAGGAATTTCCTTAAGTACTTTCGTATATTAAATACATCTTCAGAAGGAACATTCCTTCTGAAGATGTATTTAATATACGAAAGTACTTAAGGAAATTCCTGTTTCATTTTCCTCCGTGGTCTGACATTGTCACATTCTTAATCACGTGTTTATTTTCGTGATATACACTCACACACACACACACACACACACACACACACATATATATATATATATATATATATATATATATATATATATATATATATATATATATATATATATATATATATATATATATATATATATTAGTTCATTTCAGAAGCAGTGTTCGTCGGAGACATATTAGTGAGTATGAGAGAAAGGGTGAGAGCGATAATTCTAGCAGGAACTTTCTCTATATTTCTGATGTTCTTTACTTGAGGAGTTGAACAATTATCTCTCCAAAGACCATTTTCCAGCTTTAGTGTGGCCTGGCGCTCAGAGTGATGCCAGGTCTCACATATCTTGAGGTTATATTGAGATGATTTCGGGGCTTAGCGTTCCCGCGGCCCGGTCATCGACCAGGCCTGCTTTTTGTTACACATCCCCAGGAAGAAACCCGTAGCAGCTGTAATTCTCGGGTACCTGTTTACTGCTAGGTGACAGGGGCATCAGGGTGAAAAAAACTCTGCCCATTTGTCTCTGCCGGCGCCCGGAATCGAACCCGGGTCACAGGATTACGAGTCCCACGCGCTGTCCTCTCTGCTACCAGACCCCACACACGTACTCACCTAGTTGTACTCACCTAGTTGTGTTTGCGGGGGTTGAGCTCTGGCTCTTTGGTCCCGCCTCTCAACTGTCAATCAACTGATGTACAGGTTCCTGAGCCTACTGGGCTCTATCATATCTACACTTGAAACTGTGTATGGAGTCAGCCTCCACCACATCACTTCCTAATGCATTCCATCCGTTAACTACTCTGACACTGAAAAAGTTCCTTCTAACGTCTCTGTGGCTCATGTGGGTACTCAGTTTCCACCTGTGTCCCCTTGTTCGCGTCCCGCCAGTGTTTGAATAGTTTATCCTTGTTTACCCGATCGATTCCACTGAGGAATTTGTAGGTTGTGATCATGTCTCCCCTTACTCTTCTGTCTTCCAGTGTCGTACGGTGCATTTCCCGCAGCCTTTCCTCGTAACTCATGCCTTAGTTCTGGGACTAGTCTAGTAGCATACCTTTGAACTTTTTCCAGCTTCGTCTTGTGCTTGACAAGGTACGGGCTCCTTGCTGGGGCCGCATACTCCAGGATTGGTCTTACATATGTGGTGTACAAGATTCTGAATGATTCCTTACACAGGTTCCTGAACGCTGTTCTGATGTTAGCCAGCCTCACATATGCAGCAGACGTTATTCTTTTTATGTGGGCTTCAGGAGACAGGTTTGGTGTGATATCAACTCCTAGATCTTTCTCTCTGTTCGTTTCATTAAGTACTTCATCTCCTATTCTGTATCCTGTGTCTGGCCTCCTGTTTCCACTACCTAGTTTCATTACTTTGCATTTACTCGGGTTGAACTTCAACAGCCATTTGTTGGACCACTCAGTCTGTCTAGGTCATCTTGTAGCCTCCTACTATCATCCTCTGTTTCAATCCTCATAATTTTTGCATCATCACCAAACATTGAGAGAAACGAGTCTATACCCTCTGCGAGAATATTTACATATATCAGAAACAGTATAGGTCCAAGGACTGACCCCTGCGGTACTCCACTCGTAACGTCTCGCCAATCTGAGACCTCACCCCTCACACTGACTCGTTGTCTCCTGTTGTTTAGGTACTCCTTTATCCAATGGAGTACCTTCCCTTTCACTCCAGCCTGCATCTCCAGCTTTTTCACTAGCCTCTTGTGTGGTACTGTATCAAAGGCTTTCTGGCAATCCAAATATAAGCAGTCTGCCCACCCTTCTCTTTCTTGCCTGATTTTTGTTGCCTGGTCGTAGAATTCAAGTAACCCTGTGAGGCAGGACATGCCATCCCTGAACCCATGTTGATGCTGTGTTACAAAGTTCTTTCGCTCCAGATGTTCCACTAACTTTCTTCGCCATCAGCTTGGATGCTATGCAGGTTAGGGACACTGGCCTGTAGTTCAGTGCCTCCTGTCTATCCCCTTTCTTGTATATCGGGACTACGTTGGCTGCTTTCCAAATTTCTGGCAGTTTCCCTGTTACCAGAGTGTGTGTGTGTGTGTGTGTGTGTGTGTGTGTGTGTGTGTGTGTGTGTGTGTGTGTGTTTACTAGTTGTGTTTACTAGTTGTGTTTTTGCGGGGGTTGAGCTTTGCTCTTTCGGCCCGCCTCTCAACTGTCAATCAACTGTTTACTAACTACTTTTTTTTTTTTTTCCCCACACCACACACACACACACACACACACCCCAGGAAGCAGCCCGTGACAGCTGACTAACTCCCAGGTACCTATTTACTGCTAGGTAACAGGGGCACTTAGGGTGAAAGAAACTTTGCCCATTTGTTTCTGCCTCGTGCGGGAATCGAACCCGCGCCACAGAATTACGAGTCCTGCGCGTTATCCACCAGGCTACGAGGCCCCCTACTTTGTGTGTGTGTGTGTGTGTGTGGAGGTGTGTGTGTGTGGAGGTGTGTGTGTGTGTGTGTGTGTGTGTGTGTGTGTGTGTGTGCGTGTGTGTGTGTGTGTGTGTGTGTGTGTGTGTGTGTGTGTGTGTGTGTGTGTGTGGAGGTGTGTGTGTGTGTGTGTGTGTGTGTGTGTGTGTGTGTGTGTGTGTGTGTGTGTGTGTGTGTGTGTGTGTGTGTGTGTATGTATGTGTGTGTGTATGTATGTGTGTATGTATGTGTGTGTGTGTGTGTGTGTGTGTGTGTGTGTGTGTGTGTGTGTGTGTGTGTGTGTGTGTGTGTGTGTGTGTGTGTGTGTATGTATGTGTGTGTGTATGTATGTGTGTGTGTATGTATGTGTGTGTGTGTGTGTGTGTGTGTGTGTGTGTGTGTGTGTGTGTGTGTGTGTGTGTGTGTGTGTGTGTGTTTTGGTTGGGTGGGAATTTTGGGATTGTTTTCTGCCCAGCTGTTTGTGCGAATTTAAAGACCCTAAACATAAGACGCAAAAATTACGCACAATAAAAAAAAATCCTCATAACTTTTGGACAAAAATAATCAATCTGGTGAGATCTGGGCTGTGATTGGCGGGTAAGAGTAACGGGATGAGGAAGTACGATGATTCCCACATGATGAAGGACTTCAACGTGATTATTATTTTTTTTTTTGTTATATAATATATATAAGCTTCACTATTTTTCGCTCGCTCTCTCCCTTGTCCCTCTACAATTTATATCGAACGAAATATTGTGTAAATACAGAGCACATGTTATAGCTAAGAAGACGAATGAGAAAGATAGCTAAGAAGATGAATGAGAAAGATAGCTAAGAAGACGAATGAGAAAGATAGCTAAGAAGACGAATGAGAAAGATAGCTAAGAAGACGAATGAGAAAGATAGCTAAGACGAATGAGAAAGATAGCTAAGAAGATGAATGAGAAAGATAGCTAAGAAGACGAATGAGAAAAATAGCTAAGAAGATGAATGAGAAAGATAGCTAAGAAGACGAATGAGAAAGATAGCTAAGAAGACGAATGAGAAAGATAGCTAAGACGAATGAGAAAGATAGCTAAGAAGATGAATGAGAAAGATAGCTAAGAAGACGAATGAGAAAGATAGCTAAGAAGATGAATGAGAAAGATAGCTAAGAAGACGAATGAGAAAGATAGCTAAGAAGACGAATGAGAAAGATAGCTAAGACGAATGAGAAAGATAGCTAGAAGATGAATGAGAAAGATAGCTAAGAAGACGAATGAGAAAGATAGCTAAGAAGACGAATGAGAAAGATAGCTAAGAAGACGAATGAGAAAGATAGCTAAGAAGACGAATGAGAAAGATGACCTGTTATATTTTTTGTTAAGAGCTTCCTGTCTTAAAAAAAAAGAAAATGTACCATTTACTTTTGTTCCTGTTATAATTTATAAGAATATTCAAAGTACTCGATCATTTTATATATCAACTTAATCCAGAAACTACAAATAAATCTCAAAATATAGCCTCATAAAAGGCAACGGATAAATTGATATATCATTACGCCAGAATACTGGAGCCAGATTCACGAAGCAGTTACGCAAGTACTTACGAACGTGTACATCTTTCCTCAATCTTTGACGGCTTTGGTTACATTTATTAAACAGTTTACAAGCATGAAAACTTGCCAATCAACTGTTGTTATTGTTATAAACAGCCTCCTGGTGCTTCGGAGCTCATTAACTGTTTAAAATAATTGTAAACAAAGCCGCCAAAAATTGAGAAAAGATGTACAAGCTCGTAAGTGTTTGCGTAAGTGCTTTCGTGAATCTGGCCCCTGGAACGCCCGCCCGCCCTCACCCACCTCACACCACCACCCGCGCAATATTCAGGAAAATTAGCTTCTCAACACCTCGGGCGGAAACCCTCATTAATATAAAAAAAGAAAGCGAACTCGTTTTAGCGTTGAGGCAGTACCTAGGTGAACAAAGGAAGCGCGTGTTGCGCATTACCCGACAACTTATGAACACTAACACGCGGGGGGGGGGGGGGGGTGGGGGGTGGGGTGGGGGGGGGGGGTTGCAAGATACCAGTCCCGACAAGCGGCGGGGACTCACAGCTCTTTAGGATAATAGACCACAAAGTGATACTTTTGTCGGTAAGATTTCGAGTCGACTTTGAGAGGTCGGCAGGGACGAGGAGACGGGGTGGGAAGGAAGACGAGGGTAAAGGGAGGGGTTAATGGGTAAGGAAGGGAGGGACAAGGGATAGGGAGGACAGGGCAGAGTTTTGAAACAAATATTAAGTTCATTATATAACGACTACCTAGGCTTCAGATCGCCTGATGTAGGATAACAATTGTTAGTTTGTAGTCTCAGTCTGTGATATTCCTAATGAACCCTTGTCTTAGTGTAAATAAGAAAGGGGTTGAGAGAGAGAGAGAGAGAGAGAGAGAGAGAGAGAGAGAGAGAGAGAGAGAGAGAGAGAGAGAGAGAGAGAGAGAGAGAGAGAGAGAGAGAGAGAGAGAGAGTGAGTGTGTGTGTGTGAGTGTATAGATCAATAAACCCTTAACCTTAAGACACTTCTCTACGAGGCCAACAGAAAACTTTCTCTCAAAGTGCCGTACAAGATGATGGCAAGAGCGCGTGGCAACGCCGGCAGCGTTGCCACACGCAAGTCAGGCCTGCCAACAGCACCAACAAAACACTCACAGTTGCTGGAAACTGTAAAACAACGACTGTTCCACTTTCTATCATTGGAACAGTGGAAAAAACACTTATCTTTCTCAAATTGTTGCTTCAGTCGAGTCTAATGGTCATTCAGAGCTGGCGAGGGCAGGACATCTGGGTTACAGTCTTGACAAGCACGCAAGAACGCCAAGGACGTGAGGGTTGAGCTCTAGCTCTTTGGTCCCGCCTCTCAACCGTCAGTCTACTGGTGTACAGATTCCTGAGCTGCCCCAGCAACACCAGTAGCTGCCCCAGCAACACCAGTAGCTGCCCCAGCAACACCAGTAGCTGCCCCAGCAACACCAGTAGCTGCCCCAGCAACACCAGTAGCTGCCCCAGCAACACCGGTAGCTGCCCCAGCAACACCAGTAACTGCCCCAGCAACACCAGTAGCTGCCCCAGCAACACCAGTAGCTGCCCCAGCAACACCAGTAGCTGCCCCAGCAACACCGGTAGCTGCCCCAGCAACACCGGTAGCTGCCCCAGCAACACCAGTAGCTGCCCCAGCAACACCAGTAGCTGCCCCAGCAACACCAGTAGCTGCCCCAGCAACACCAGTAGCTGCCCCAGCAACACCAGTAGCTGCCCCAGCAACACCGGTAGCTGCCCCAGCAACACCAGTAACTGCCCCAGCAACACCAGTAGCTGCCCCAGCAACACCAGTAGCTGCCCCAGCAACACCAGTAGCTGCCCCAGCAACACCAGTAGCTGCCCCAGCAACACCAGTAGCTGCCCCAGCAACACCAGTAGCTGCCCCAGCAACACCAGTAGCTGCCCCAGCAACACCAGTAGCTGCCCCAGCAACACCAGTAGCTGCCCCAGCAACACCAGTAGCTGCCCCAGCAACACCAGTAGCTGCCCCAGCAACACCAGTAACTGCCCCAGCAACACCAGTAGCTGCCCCAGCAACACCAGTAGCTGCCCCAGCAACACCGGTAGCTCTACTTACGGAACATGTGGTGTGGATGAGCGGGTCTGGCAGCAGAACACACAAACATACGTCCCAAACATACGCAACGTGTGTGTGTGTGTGTGTGTGTGTGTGTGTGTGTGTGTGTGTGTGTGTGTGTGTGTGTGTGTGTGTGTGTGTGTGTGTGTGTGTGTGTGTGTGTGTGTGTGTGTGAGTCAACAGAGCAGGCAGGGAGGGGGGGGGGTTGAGGTGATGGGGGGAGGGTGGGGGGCAGAGAGGGTGGGGGGGAGAGTACAGACGGGGAAAGAGGAGATTACAGCAAACAAATGCTGTAACTTCAACGAGAAATTCTCTACATTCCGACGTGATTCTGTGTAAATTCTGTTGAGTGTGTGAGGGGAAGAAGAGCGGGTGAGGGGGGGGGGGGGGAGGGGGGAGTAGTATAAAAAGAGGGGGGGAAGGCAATAGTGGGGGAAAAGTATCCTCCCCTCTTCTAAGAGAAGCCATAGAGGAGATGCTGTTAGGATGTTGTTGTTTACGATTCGCTACTGGGAACAGAAAGTTCCAAGCAGCACGGGCTATGGTGAGCCCGTAGTGGATAGCAACTGCCTACCACTCAGCTATGGTGCTGGAGTACAGGGGGGAGTTGAAGGATGAGAGATTATACATGTGGGGGAACTACAGTAAGTTGGAGGACACACACACACTTACACCCACACACCCAACCACACACCTGCTAACGCCATCACAGGAGCAGCCAACTAACACCTTCCTCTACGTGTTCCAGGCCTTCACCAACACGGGCACCAACCTGCAGCTGTCCTTCACACCTGTCCCGGGCGGCTATTCCCCGGACGTCGACTTCAATAAAGAACCGGGAAAGGTAAGCTCACGTGTCCTACTAATTGATGACAGGTGTTCACGTGTCCTACTAATTGATGACAGGTGTTCATGTGTCCTACTAATTGATGACAAGTGCTCATGTGTCCTACTAATTGATGACAGGTGCTCATGTATCCTACTAATTGATGACAGGTGTTCACGTGTCCTACTAATTGATGACAGGTGCTCACGTGTCCTACTAATTGATGACAGGTGTTCATGTGTCCTACTAATTGATGACAGGTGCTCATGTGTCCAACTAATTGATGACAGGTGTTCACGTGTCCTACTAATTGATGACAGGTGCTCATGTGTCCTACTAATTGATGACAGGTGCTCACGTGTCCTACTAATTGATGACAGGTGTTCACGTGTCCTACTAATTGATGACAGGTGCTCATGTGTCCAACTAATTGATGACAGGTGTTCACGTGTCCTACTAATTGATGACAGGTGTTCACGTGTCCTACTAATTGATGACAAGTGCTCACGTGTCCTACTAATTGATGACAGGTGTTCACGTGTCCTACTAATTGATGACAGGTGCTCATGTGTCCTACTAAACTGATGACAGGTATCGCCCGCCTGGGTGTGCTATCGTATACTGAGGATAACAGGATTATATCGCGTCGTGCACAAATCCAAACACCATCCTACCCATTATCAGGAGAAAGCGCCAAGCCACTATAGTCGTAATGGCTTGGCGCTTTCTCCTGATAATTCCCCTCCAGCCCCGCCTCGTTAATTTCAACTCTCCCGCGTACTTACCTATTGGTACTTAGTTGAGCGAGCTTGCAGGGTCGTGCTTCGGCTCCTGGGCCCTGCCTTAATACGACTCTCGGTCGGCGGTCGTCCTATAAATCTTGGTCCTCTACGATGTTATTTTTTGAAAGCACCCAACTACTTGGAATGGATGGCACAGTGGAGGCCTCGCTTCTTGCAAGGTCCTCGTTCGATTCCCGACGGTGCAAAGTGGTTAGGCATCATTCCTTCCCCTCTGTCCTATCCCAGATCCTTGTTTTCATGTCCTAGCTCCTTGTTCACATATCCCAGCTTCTTGTCTTCATGTCCCAGTTCCTTGTTCACATATCCCAGCTCCTTGTCCACATATCCCAGCTCCATGTCCCCCCCCCCACTCACAGTGAGAAATGATGTTCTTAATGCCTCTATGGCTCCTCTGAATGTGTGCTGGGTCTTGATTGGCTAAACGCTCTTCCAGAAGCCTCCAGTCATCTCTTCTGGCACCCGTAAGATAACGCAAGTTATCTTACAGGTGTCAGATATGGGTTGGTAAATGCTAATCTTCTTGCTTAAATCTTACGTGGTACTCCCAGTCATACATAGCTGAGGTGCGCAGTCCCGCAACAGTCACTCACCTCCTTGAGGTGCTTCCTTGAGGTGCTTCCGGGGCTTAGTGTCCCCGCGGCCCCGTCGTCGACCAGGCCTCAGCTATAAATGTATTGCTCGGGTTTAAGGGTTACCTTGAGGTTATCTACCTTGAGGTGCTTCCGGGGCTTAGCGTCCCCGCGGCCCGGTCGTCGACCAGGCCTCCTGGTCGACGTGAAATGGTTAGTGAAATGTTCATTTGGGATAGGTTAGGTGAGGCCCAGATGTGTCTGGGTTCAAGTGACAGGATGAACAACCCAGCGTGTGTTCTTGTTGTGGGGGGGGGGGGGGCTATTAATGCGGTGAGTTCACTCACAGGATGAGTGACGCTGCCCAATAAACTCGCCCCTCGGGGCAAAACTGAAAACTTTGGATTCTAAAGATCTATGATATATTTTAAATTAATACTTTCAATCACTCTATAGACTTTACTGATGACCTAGAGAGAGTACCTACCACCAGCTCACCTGCCAAGCACAATACTAGGTGAGTATGGGGGCGATGTATATATTCATCTAGTTGTGCTTGCGGGGGTTGAGCTCTGGCTCTTTGGACCCGCCTCTCAACTGTCAATCAACTGGTGTACAGATTCCTGAGCCTACTGGGCTCTATCATATCTACATTTGAAACTGTGTATGGAGTCAGCCTCCACCACATCACTGCCTAATGCATTCCATTTATTAACTACTCTGACACTGAAAAAATTCTTTCTAACGTCTCTGTGGCTCATCTGGGTACTAAGTTTCCACCTGTGTCCCCTTGTTCGTGTCCCACCCGTGCTGAAGAGTTTGTCTTTGTTCACCCTGTCAATTCCCCTGAGAATTTTGTATGTGGTTATCATGTCTTCCCTTACTCTTCTGTTTTCCAGGGATGTGAGGTTCAGCTCCTTTAGCCTTTCCTCGTAGCTCATACCTCTCAGTTCCGGGACGAGCCTGGTGGCATACTGCTGAATCTTCTCCAAATTTGTCTTGTGTTTAACTAGATATGGACTCTAGGCAGGAGCTGCATACTTCCAGGATTGGTCTGACATAAGTGGTATACAGGGTCCTGAAAAATTTCTTACACAGGTTTCTAAAGGCAATTCTTATGTGTTTGTACTTTTTTGTACTTATCTAATTGTGCTTGCGGGGGTTCAGCTTTGGCTCTTTGGTCCCGCCATGTACATTGTGTGTGTGTGTACTTGTACGTATGTACGTATTAACGTACACGTCTATGTTCTAACGCATCTGGATAGAGCACACGTTTTATAGACTATAAAAATGGCTTTTATTAGGTAGCAATCAATTTTACTACTGCCTTAATTACCAGTGGCAGCGTTTGTTGGTGCCGAGCACCCGCTCACAGTGAGCTCCCAGCTCTCACCACTGTGTTCTCCCGTGTGTGTGTGTGTGTGTGTGTGTGTGTGTGTATTTACCTAGTTGTATTTACCTATTTGTGCTTGCGGGGGTTGAGCTCTGCTCTTTCGGCACGCCTCTCAACTGCCAATCAACCGTGTCTAACTACTACTATTTTTTTTCCACTCTACACACACATCAGGAAGCAGCCCGTGACAGCTGACTAACTCCCAGGTACCTATTTACTGCTAGGTAACAGGGCCATAGAGAATATTTTAAACTGCACCACCTTCTGTGTTCATTATATCTATGCAACACACTAGCGGGCTGACCGTCCCTATGGTTATCTTGAGGTTATCTTGAGGTTATCTTGAGATGATTTCGGGGCTTTTTAGTGTCCCCGCGGCCCGGTCCTCGACCAGGCCTCCACCCCCAGGAAGCAGCCCGTGACAGCTGACTAACACCCAGGTACCTATTTTACTGCTAGGTAACAGGGGCATAGGGTGAAAGAACTTTGCCCATTGTTTCTCGCCGGCGCCCGGGATCGAACCCGGGACCACAGGATCACAAGTCCAGCGTACTGTCCGCTCGGCCGACCGGCTCCCTGGTGGACCTAGTGTCTGGATATTGACATTTTTTTCCTAACCCGTAGGAGTCTATGACCCGGATTCACGAAGCAGTTACGCAAGCACTTACGAACCTGTACATCTTTTCTCAATCTTTGGCGGCTTTGTTTACAATTATTAAACAGTTAATGAGCTCCGAAGCACCAGGAGGCTGTTTATAACAATAACAACAGTTGATTGGTAAGTTTTCATGCATTGTAAACTGTTTAATAAATGTAACCAAAGCCGTCAAAGATTGAGAAAAGATGTACAGGTTCGTGAGTGCTTGCGTAACTGCTTCGTGAATCTGGCGTCATTAAACCCATACTTAGTGTCCAGCGCCTACAATTCCATTCCTCCTCCCCCTCTTCAAAGCCAAGCTCTCTCTCTCTCTCTCCACTTAGGCTGGACGGTAGAGCGACGGTCTTGCTTCATGCAGGTCGGCGTTCAATCCCCGACCGTTCAAGTGGTTGGACACCATTCCTTTTCCCCCCCGTCCCATCCCAAATCCTTATCCTGACCCCTTCCAAGTGCTATATAGTCGTAATGGCTTGGCGCTTTCCCCCCCTTCCCTTCTCCAAAGCCAACAGGTAAGGTGGTCAAGCGACCTGAAAAGATGCCCCACCTCCATACCTCTCCTCACCTCTCCTCACCTCTCCTCACCTCTCCTCACCTCTCCATGTAACCAGTAAGAATATTAAAATCTAATTTTGCAGGCGATGAGTCACAATAACGTGGCTGAAGAATGTTGACCAGACCACACACTAGAAGGTGAAGGGACGACGACGTTTCGGTCCGTCCTGGACCATTCTCAAGTCGACTTGAGAATGGTCCAGGACGGACCGAAACGTCGTCGTCCCTTCACCTTCTAGTGTGTGGTCTGGTCAACAAAATCTAATTTTCACCGCCTGTCTTCCGGTCCCCCAACCCCGACTCCAAACGGCATGTATGTCTTCATAACACTATGGCCAAGTTGAAGTCAGTTTAGTGGGGTGATAAGATACACCCAAAGAGGATAGAACAGCTTAGGCTATTTCTATCCCCCCCTAGACTTTATTTTTTTTTGTTGGGGCTGTGTAGGTGGTAGCTGCTCTTTGTGGTTCAGCAGACAACTCAACAGTCAGGTATATGGGTCAGCAGACAACTCAACAGTCAGGTATATGGGTCAGCAGACAACTCAACAGTCAGGTATATGGGTCAGCAGACAACTCAACAGTCAGGTATATGGTTTAACAGCTAGGTACTCAAATTATCAGGTATATTGGTAAACAGACATGTGTAATGAAGGTCAAATATATTATATATGTGGTAACAGAAAGACGGGTACACAGCCAGGGGCAACAGACAGACAGACGGGTACACAGCCAGGGGGGCAACAGACAGACAGACGGGTACACAGCCAGGGGCAACAGACAGACGGGTACACAGCCAGGGGGGCAACAGACAGACGGGTACACAGCCAGGGGCAACAGACAGACGGGTACACAGCCAGGGGCAACAGACAGACGGGTACACAGCCAGGGGGGCAACAGACAGACAGACGGGTACACAGCCAGGGACAACAGACAGACGGGTACACAGCCAGGGGCAACAGACAGACGGGTACACAGCCAGGGGCAACAGACAGACAGACGTTTGTATAAACAGACGGGCAGCTGGGGGTAAACAAGCGAACAGAGGCGGGCCAGACAGGCGCAGACACAAGGACACGGCGACAGAGGACTTTTCTTTCAATAGACAGAGCGTCTTCAGGGAAAAAAATGTGAGCCATTGATTGTCAGGGGTGAATAGGTATTCTGAACATTTCAAAAGTCCTCCAGCGGGCCTTTGACTGGTGGGCGTGGCGAGGGCGTGGCGAGGGCGTGGCGCCACCAGCACGTGGGCGTGGCTGTCCTCAGGCCTCGCGCAGGGGTGCCACGCCACACGACACGTTCTCCCATACACGACTTTATCCTAAACCACTCCACAGCAATAAATTGCAAAACGGACATTCAAATCAAGTATAAAAAGTGTGATTCCACGCGAAATTAAGTGGAAGTGACGTTATGAGAGCCGTGTAGGAGGTGAAGAGTAGTGGCGGCGCGCCCCCGGGCAGGTGGCAGCACTGGCGGCCGGGTTCCCGCCATACCTGTGGCGCCTTTTCCAACTCACAACTTAAAAGAACAAAAAATCCCTGTCGACTTTGTAACGTTCTTTGACGGAGTAATTGGTGTGGGAAAAGTTTGTTGGGTCCAGCGTCAACAACGCTTGGCGGAGGCTTTTGTTGATGTTGTGAACTTATGAGGGAGGGGGGGGAGAGAGGGAGGGGGGAGGGGGGGAGAAGGGAGGGGGGGAGAGAGGGAGGGGGGGGAGAGAGGGAGGGGGGGAGAGAGGGAGGGGGGGAGGGAGGGAGGAAAGATGAGGGAGGGAGGAAGAGCAAGAAAATAAAAAGATAGGGAGACAATGGGAAAAGTCGGGAAAGTCATTGACTCTTAACCACACACAGGTCGTGGGTTAAGTTCCAGCGAAGGAACGGAAGCATTTGGGCAATGTTTTCCTTTACCTGATGCCTCTATTCACCTAAAAGTAACTAGGTTCCTGGGAGTGACACAGCTGCTACGGGCATCAACGTGTGGATGTGTCTGTATGCTCAGTTAGTTGTTGTGCTTGCGGGGGTTGAGCTCTGGCTCTTTGGTCCCGCCTCTCAACTGTCAATCAACTGGTGTACAGATTCCTGAGCCTACTGGGCTCTATCATATCTACACTTGAAACTGTGTATGGAGTCAGCCTCCACCACATCACTGCCTAGTGCATTCCATCCGTTAACTACTCTGACACTGAACAAAGATATTTCTAATGTACCTGTGGCTCATTTGGGTACTCAGTTTCCACCTGTGTCCCCTTGTGTTAATTAAAATGTCTTTATCTACCCCCTATCAATCCCTGTGAGTGTGTGTGTGTGTGTATTCACCTAGTTGTATTCACCTAGTTGTGTTTGCGGGGGTTGAACTTTGCTCTTTCGGCCCGCCTCTCAACTGTCAATTAACTGTTTACTAACTACTTTTTTTTCCACACCACACACACACGCACACACACACACACACACACACACACACACACACACACACACACACACACACACACACACACACACACACACACACACACACACACACACACCCCAGGAAGCAGCCCGTGACAGCTGACTAACTCTCAGGTACCTATTTACTGCTAGGTAACAGGGGCATTCAGGGTGAAAGAAACTTTGCCCATTTGTTTCTGCCTGGTGAGGGAATCAAACCCGCGCCACAGAATTACGAGTCCTGCGCGCTATCCACCAGGCTACGAGGCCCCAGTCCTCGTGTGTGTGTGTGTGTGTGTGTGTGTGTGTGTGTGTGTGTGTGTGTGTGTGTTTATTTACTATTTGTATCTGCAGAATCGAGCTATTAGTTCTTGGACCCCGCCTTTCTAACCAATCTATTTTTCCTCCATTGTGTTTACTACATATATTTGTCTCTAACACACACACACACACATCCAAGAAGCAGCCCGTAGCAGCTGTCTAACTCCCAGGTACCTACTTACTGCTAGGTGAACAGGCCCATTAGGTTAAAAGAAACCGCTATTTTTTTATATAGCAGAGTTTTACAAAGACAAATCTCATTCACTGCCATGTATATTTGTCTGGGATACAAATATACATGAGGATTCGGGATGGATACAACAGTTGAGCAGCGGAGTTGCAGAATCTGTGATGAGAGTGACGGACACTGCCTTGACCACTGCCTAGGAGACTGTGAACATCTAAGAGACATTAGAAGATTGTGTAGCATAGTAAACCCCACATTGTTTGAGTTAGGAAAACACTACTTGTCAAATATTGATACTGTTCTTAAAAGATTCCCCATTTTGCACCCGTAAGATAATGTAAGAGTTTAAGGGTTGACAAATGTTAATCTTCTTGTTTGAGGAGCTGTTCACTTGAGACAGTTAAGCAAGTCCCAGCTGTGTCTGGGTACAAGTGACAGGATGAACAACCCAGCGGGTTTTCTTCCTATTGGGGAGTGTTGTACATGCTGCTATGGCGGCGTGTCCACTCACAGGATGAGTGGTGGTGCCCAATACTGTCACTATGGCGGTGTGTCCACTCACAAGATGAGTGGTGGTGCCCAATACTGTCACTATGGCGGTGTGTCCACTCACAAGATGAGTGGTGGTGCCCAATACTGTCACTATGGCGGTGTGTCCACTCACAGGATGAGTGGCGCTACCCAATACTGTCACTATGGCGGTGTGTCCACTCACAGGATGAGTGGCGCTACCCAATACTGTCACTTTGGCGGTGTGTCCACTCACAGGAAGAGTGGCGCTACCCAATACTGTCACTATGGCGGTGTGTCCACTCACAGGATGAGTGGCGCTACCCAATACTGTTACTTTGGCGGTGTGTCCACTCACAGGATGAGTGGCGCTACCCAATACTGTCACTATGGCGGTGTGTCCACTCACAGGATGAGTGACGCTGCCCAATACTGTCACTATGGCGGTGTGTCCACTCACAGGACGAGTGGCGCTGCCCAATACTGTCACTATGGCGGTGTGCCCACTCACAGGATGAGTGACGCTGCCCAATACTGTCACTATGGCGGTGTGTCCACTCACAGGACGAGTGACGCTGCCCAATACTGTCACTATGGCGGTGTGTCCACTCACAGGATGAGTGGCGCTGCCCAATACTGTCACTATGGCGGTGTGTCCACTCACAGGACGAGTGACGCTGCCCAATACTGTCACTATGGCGGTGTGTCCACTCACAGGATGAGTGGCGCTACCCAATACTGTCACTATGGCGGTGTGTTCACTCACAGGATGAGTGGCGCTGCCCAATACTGTCACTATGGCGGTGTGTTCACTCACAGGATGAGTGGCGCTGCCCAATACTGTCACTATGGCGGTGTGTCCACTCACAGGATGAGTGGCGCTGCCCAATACTGTCACTATGGCGGTGTGTCCACTCACAGGATGAGTGGCGCTGCCCAATAAACTCGCCCCTCGGGGCAAAATATAACTTTAATATCTCACGCTAAATCTCCCTACTAAGTGACATCAGTCACTGGATGAATCCAAGATAAGCTGAACATAGCACAGTGCCCCATCTCTGCCCCCGACTCCCCCTCCCCCCATCACCCCTCCCCGGGCCAAGTCACCCTTCCCAGCCACCCTTTACCACTCCCCTCACCCCTCCCAACTTCCCCTCGCCCATCACAAGGAACAAGGGGAGCCGACGCCAAACACACACTCGTGTTTACATGTTTCAAATCACAAATGATACACCTTGCGGCCCACCCTCCTCCTCTCCTGCTGGCTGGCTGGCTGTGTTGTACAGCGGTACGTCTATGGTACACAGGTGGTACCCTTGTGGTACATCGGTGTTAGGCTCATGGTAACTTGGTGGTACGCAGGTGGTGGGTGAAGGTACACTGGTGGAGCATTTGACCCGCCCGTAGTGTACTAGATATGAAGGCCTGGTTGATACCTGGTTGATGGGGTTCTAATTCTTCTACTCCCCAAGCCCGGCCCGAGGCCAGGCTTGACTTGTGAGAGTTTGGTCCACCAGGCTGTTGCTTGGAGCGGCCCGCAGGGCCACCACAGCCCGGTTGGTCCGGCACTTCTTGGAGAAAATGATCTAGTTTTGATAATGATCGACCTACAGCAGCTCTTACTCCAGACAGGAGGTGAGATTACTGTCCTTGTCCAATTATACTCAAATGTATTTATCTAGTTTATCTAGTTGTGCTTGCGGGGGTTGAGCTCTGGCTCTTTGGTCCCGCCTCTCAACTGTCAATCTACTGGTGTTCAAATTCCTTAGCCTACTGGGCTCCATCATATCTACATTTGAAACTGTGTATGGAGTCAGCCTCCACCACATCACTGCCTAATGCATTCCATTTGTTTACTACTCTGACCCTGAAAAAGTTCTTTCTAATGTCTCTGTGACTCATTTGGGAATTCAATTTCCACCTGTGTCTCCTTGTGCGAGTACCACCCTTACAAAATAGTCTGTTTTTTGTTCTACCGTATCAATTCCTTTGAGAATTTTGTATGTGGTAATCATGTCTCCCCTAACACTTATGTCTTCAATCGACATGAGGTTCAATTTATGTAACCTTTCCTAGTAACTCATACTTCGCAGTCCTTGCTCTATTCTGGTGGCATAGCTTCTCCAACTTTGTCTTACGCTTAACTACATAAGGACTCCAAGTTGGAGCTACATACTACAGTATTAAGTGTGTGTCCAGGTCAGTGTAGCCTCCTTCTTGAATCATCTTGAGTTAATCCCCTGTCTTGCTAATGCTAATCTTGCTAATCTCCTGTCTTGATCCTTTTTATAATTTTTCATCAGTCATCATTGAGAGAAACGAGTCTATTCTCTCATAAATGATTATTTACATGTATGAGAAACAGCATAGGTCCGAGGACTGAACCTTGAGGGACTCCGCTTGTGATAATCTCACCCGTGACAGTATTGACTCTCTGTCTTCTGTTGCTTAGGTACGTCCGTGTGCGTGCGTGCGTGCGAGCGTGTAATAATAACCAGCCTTTATACCAAGCCAGTATTTACCCTGTGCTTCAGTGTTGCCAACCCGGGCACGTTTGTTGTCATTCTCCTCGGTGTTGCCATCACCGAGATCACAGACATCGTCGCCACACCATACAATCACCTCTTTGTTTACGACCGTCGTTGATTGTACCCAAGCCAAACAGTCGACGTAATCATTACTATACAATTACACCACTCGTTGCAAACCACCCAGTTCGGCATGTCAGCCGCTGATTGGTGGAGACAGCCGGCAAGCTGACCAATCCCGGATATCGGTGGTTAAGAAGGCGTCTTGTCCCCATTGGTTCCCACAATCAAGTCTTTTTAAGATCGCCTGCTGTTCTCCTGTTATTTATCTGTTCCTCGTGGCACCTCTACTCTTGCCTGCTCTGTTTCCAACAGTATTGTGGCGTGCTTCGGTGCTCAACGGTCCTGTTGTGTTGTGTTCATAACTATCTACGGGCTCACCATAGCCCGTGTTACTTGGAACTTTTTGTTCCATGTAGCGAATCTTTAACAACAACAACAACGGTCCTGTTGTCTGTTCCCAACGGTCCTGTTGTGTACTTTGAACAAAGGCAACAACAATTCCGAACACTGCCTCATGTATAATGACATTGTTAAGACACTGACTCCTTGAATAAGACCACTGACGGCCACTGGGTAATGGACAGTGTCTGAAGGAGCAAATGACTCCGAGGTACCGTCTCCAAGTATCCGTCTGCTGGCTCTGTTATCCGTCTCACTGAGGGAGGAATTCTTGATTACCCGTCTCAATAGGAGGAGACAATTCCCCCCCCCCTCTCATTTTCCCCCTCTCACTAGGGGGAAACAGTTTTAATTCCCTCCCCTTTTGTTTTCATTCCATTGGAGTGAAAATTTTAAACTCAGTTTCTCTCAAAAGGTTGACAATTTGTCTACTCACCGGGGGACTAATTTCCCCCCAGGGAAGGGGGTTAGGGGGGGTGATGGGGTAATAGGGGGGAGATGAGGAGGGGGGTTTCTCCCCCCTTGTAGTCCTGGTAATTTTATGAACACAAGCACAAATTACCTCAATAGCAGGTCTCTCACTCCCGTCCGTAAATTCCTGTAGTTTGCATTAACGGGAATAATGACAAATGGTGAGGGGGGAGGGGGGAGGGGGGAAGGGAGGGGTGTGATGGGGGGATTTGAGTGGAGGGGGGAGGGGGGAGGGTAAGGATATGGGGGGGAAGGGAAGGGTGGGGGGAGGGTAGGGATATGGGGGGGAAGGGAAGGGGGGGAAGGGAAGGGGGGAGGGTAGGGATATGGGGGGGGGAAGGGAAGGGGGGGAGGGTAGGAATATGGGGGGGAAGGGAAGGGGGGGGGAGGTTTGAAGTCTATGTTCTCATAAAGCTGAAGGGCGAGCCCGGGTGTGCATTCACGTATTAGTGAGCCCGCAGGGTTGAGCTCTAGTACTTTAATGTTGTCATGCAATCATGCCTGTTGTATTATACAACTCCGCCCGACCTTATTGTATCCAAACATATTTATACTTTTGAACTGGTGAATTGTTTTTGGCCTCTACAATATTCTCGTTTCTTTCCTTCTATTTCCTTTCCCCTTGGGCTGGACGGTAGAGTGACGGTCTTACTTCTTCCAGGTCGGCGTTCAATCCCCCGATCGTCCAAGTGGTTGGGCACCATTCTTCTCTCCCCCCCCCCCCTCGTCCCATCCCAAATCCGTATCCTGATCCCTTCCAAGTGCTATATAGTCTTAATGGCTTGGCACTTCTGATAATTTTTATTTCCTTCTATTTTGCCCAAACTCTTAAGGTACAAGAGCTTCTCGTGTCTATTGCTTGTATCTTATCCATGATCCCTTGTTCTATTGGTATCTATTGTGTGTCTGTATTTACTATATGTGGCTGCACAATCTAGCTCTTGGACCCCGCCTTTCTAACCAACTCTTGTTTTTCATCTATTATATCTACTACATATATTTATCTCTAACACACACACACACACACACACACACACACACACACACACACACACACACACACACACACACACACACACACACACACATCCCCAGGAAGCAGCCCGTAGCAGCTGTCTAACACCCATGTACCTATTTACTGCTAGGTGAACAGGGACATCAGGGTGACAAAAAACTGCTATTTTTTTAATATAGCAGTTATACAAAGCCAAATATCCATCTCTGCCACTGATATCTGTCTTGAACAGACCAGGATTGGTCTTACATATGTGGAATGCAAGGTAATAAATACATATGAGGAATACATATGAGGTAGTAAATGATTCCTTACACAAGTTTCTAAAAGCAGTGCTGATGCTAGCCAGTCTAGTCGCTGGTGAGAGCCTTTTGATGTGGGCTTCAAGAAACAGGTTCAGTGTAGTATCATCTTCTAGATCTTTCTCTTTGTCTGTGTCGTGAAGGACTTCGTCTTCCCCTTTCGGGACCCTGGGTCTGGCCTCTTGTTCCCTCCTCCTAGTTTCATTACCTTACATTTACTTGGGTAGAACTTTAGTAGCCATTTGTTGGATCATTTATTCAGTTTGTCTAGGTCATCTTGTAGCCTCTTGCTATCTTCCTCCGTCTTAATCCTCCTCGTAATTTTTGCATCGGCAAACATTGAGAGGAACGAGTCGATACCCTCTGGGAGATCATTTACATATATCAGAAACAGTATAGGTCCAAGGACTGACCCCTGCGGGACTCCACTGGTGACGTTTCACCACTCCGAGACCTCACCCCTCACAGTGACTCGCTGTCTTCTGTTGCTTAGGTACTCCTTTATCCAGTGGAGTACCTTCCCTTTCACTCTTGAAAAAGATGCACATGCTGCATCTCCAGCTTATGCACTTGTCTCTTACGGTGGTACTGTGTCAAAGGCTTTCTGGTAATCTAAAAATATGCAGTCTGCCCACCCCCTCTCTTTGTCTAATTGTGAGTGGTAGTGGAGGTGTGTATTCACCTAGTTGTACTTGCGGGGGTTGAGCTCTGCTCTTTCGGCCCGCCTCTCAACTGTCAATCAACCGTTACTAACTACTATTTTTTTCGCACACACACACACACATCCCCAGGAAGCAGCCCGTAGCAGCTGTCTATCTCCCAGGTACCTATTTACTGCTAGGTAACAGAAGCATTAGGGTGAAGGAAACTTTGCCCATTTGTTTTTTCGCCGGCTGCCGGGATCGAACCCGGGTCCCTAGGTCCACGAGTTTAGAGCGCTGTGTTGTGTGTGTGTGTGTGTGTGTGTGTGTGTGTGTGTGTGTGTGTGTGTGTGTGTGTGTGTGTGTGTGTGTGTGTGTGTACGTACACACCTACTTGTGCTTCCGAGGGCTGGCTTAGGCTCTTTTGTGCTGCCTGTCAACCGTCAATCAACTAGTGTACAGGTTCCTGAGCTAAGGGTACTAGGGGTACCCCTAGAAATACTAGGGGTACCCCTAGACTTGGAATGGTTGGTAGAACGAAGGCCTTGCTTTTTTACAAGAACGGCGTTCGAATTTTGATGTTTCAAGTGCTTGGGCAGATCCTTGTCCTCGTATCCCAGCTCTTTGTCCTCGTATCCCAGCTCTTTGACTTCGTATCGCAACTCAATGTCCTCGTATCCCAGCTCTTTGTCCTCGTATCCCAGCTCTTTGTCCTCGTATCCCAGCTCTTTGACCTCGTATCCCAGCTCTTTGACCTCGTATCCCAGCTTTGTCCTCGTATCCCAGCTTCTTTTCCTCATACCTCAGCTCTCTATCCTCGTATCCCAGCTCCTGGTCCTCACACTCCCTCCCTAGTGCTATATTGTCATACTGACTTCAACTCATAATTATCTTATTCACTGCAAGGGGGTCGAGGCAGTGCTTCCGCTGCTTCGTTTAGTACACAGGTTGAGTCCTTGTCTTGGATTTTGTGGCGATCACTGTAACAAACTAGGCTGGTTGTAAGAATTATTCCAGAAGGTTCCAGAAGTTTCGTGTAGGGACCTGACCTCAACAACGCACATTCCTCTGGGGATTAGCAGGTCTGAGTCACAAATGGCGGGCGTCTCTGTTCATAGTTGCATATAATGAACCAGTGGCTATATATTATTGTATTGGGACCCCCAAAGAGAGAAGGGGGTTCTCTCCATAAAAATCTACCACTTACGGGTTATTCATGCCCGTGCCCCATTCCTCCAGCTCCCCTTCTTCATCACCTCTTGCCTTTCCGCTCTCTCTCTTCCTTCTCACCCCCTTCATTCTTCCGCTACATCTCTTCCCCCCCCCCTATCCCCTTTCCCCCCCACCCCATGAAAACAGCTGACGTGGACCTCCTAAATCTTACAAGGGGACTGGGGGAGGGGGAGGGATGAGATTATCCCTTACGGGTAATTCGTAATTCAGAGGGAGGGGGAGGGGGGAGGGGGGGAGGTGGGGAGGGGGGGAGGGGGGAGGGGAGTTGTAGTAAATGTCGTATTAACAGTAAATGTGACAGCAGCTGCTGTAGGTTTCGTGCGCCTCGGTGTCTGCGTGCGTGCGTGTCTGCGTGCGTCTCTGGGTGGGTGTCTGCGTGCGTGCGTGCGGGGCGGGGGTGCCAGGGGGAAGGAGGCACCTGTGTCCGTGGACGTTCAGCCGTGACAGTATGACAGTATGACAGTATGACAGTTTGACAGTATGACAGTATGACACGGCCTAATGTGTTGACAGTCGTGGACACCATTTTATTGAAGGGTTGAGAGGCAGCTGCCGCCACGGAGCTGTGAGGGAGCACAGCTGAGCCACAGACACGTAAAACAGATAAAATAATAGAAAATGCGAGGAAAAGTCGCACTCGATAATGAAAAAGGTGGGGACCCAAGAGCTACGACTCCCTGCCAGTGTAAGCACTAACAAGCAGGAGTTTTAATAGCTCACTCCTGCACACACACTCCTGTTAGGGAAGGACCGTTAGGTGAGTACCAAGGTGGTTGGGCTATAGACCCCATCAAATAGCCTTGTCAAGCAATTATAGCCGAGTTGTTAGAACCTTAACCACTGCCCCATCCTGTCCTTGACAATGGCAGGAGACCCTAACACCTCCGCCCTACTGCACTACCCAGATTTCTTCCCATATTTCCCACTATGTATATTCTGGATCCCAACTCTGATTAATCTTCCCAATCCTTCACAAGTCACTCTTTCCGTTCCAATCACCTTCTTAGTAGACTCACTTACATCCTTACCCATCACCTGAGGCTACAATCTTTACTCATCTCTTGTCAGGGAGCTGTGAGTGTGTGAGAATCTTCACGTGTATTCCAGCACATACCTGGAGCATACCTGGGGAGGGCTTCCAGAGTATTTCTACTCCCCGAGCCTGGTCTCAGGCCAGGCTCGTCTTGTGATAACTTGGTTCAACAGGCTGTTGCTTGGAGCGGCCCGCAGGCCCACACATCCACTACAGCCTGGTTGGTCAGGCACTTCTTGCAAGAACCTGTCCAAGTGCCACTTGAATACCTTCACTTTCGCTCCGGCAATAATTATAATGCTTGCTGGGAAGGTGTTGAACAGCTGTGGACCTCTGATGTTCAGTGTTCTCTGATTGTGCCTATGGCACCTCTACTCCTCACTGGTTCTATTCTTCATTTCCTTCCGTATCTTTTGTTCCAGTATGTCATTCTACTGCACAAATTAGAGACCTGACCGTCCAGTATCTTCTGTGTATATATTATTTGATACCTTTCTCGTTTCCTTTCCCGAGAGTACATTTTGAGAGCTTTGAGACGGTCCCAGTAATTTAGATGTTTTATCATGTCTATGCGTGCAGTATGTTCTCTGTATTCCCTCTAATTCAGAAATCTCTCCAGCTCTGAAAAGGAAAGTGAGTACCGAGCAATACTCAAGACGGGACAGCACCAGTGATTTAAATAGTATTAACATTGCTATGGGGTCTCTGGAATTGAACGTTCTCATAATCCATCCTGTCATTTTCCTGGCCGCCGCCGCTATATTTGCTCGGTTTTGTTCACTAAATGTCAGGTCGTCAGACATCTTAATTCCCAGATCTATTACATTTTGCTTTCCTTCTATGATTGTGTCTGATTGTGTCCTGTACCCTGTGAGTCGTTTAAGTTCCTCGTTTACACCATACCTCAGTACCTGGAACTTGTCACCTTAAAACATTATGTTATTTTCAGTTGTCCAATCGAAGACTTCTATATTGGCTTGTAGTTTTTCATTGTCTTATACAGAGGCAATTGCCATGCTGATTTTTGTATCTGCAAAGAATGACCCGAAGCTGTGACAAGTATTTTTGTCTATCCGAGATACGCAAGAGAAATAGCCGCGGCGCAAGGACTGTGCCCTGGGGTATAGAGCCTTTCACTGTGCTTGGACTTGATCTTATTTGATTGACCTTCACTCTCTGCATTCTGTTTGACTGAAAGTTGAAATCCAACGCCCCACTTTACCCGTTATTCCTACTGATCTCATTTTATGGGCTTTCACTCCATGATCACATTTCTCGAATGCCTTTGCAAAATCTGCGTATATATCTGCATTTTACTTTTCCTCTAAGGCTTCCGTGATTCTTCCACAGTGGTTGAGTAACTGTGACAGACAGGATCTGCCCGCTCTAAATCCATGTTGTCCTGGATTGTGTAGCTCATTATTTTCCATAAAACTAGAAATTTGATTCCTAATCACTCTTGCAAAAACTGTTATTATGTGTGATGTTAGTGCAACTGGTCTATAATCTTTTGCCAAAGCTTTACTACCCCCCTTGTGCAGCGGAGCTATATCTGCAGATTTAAGTGCTGCTGGTATCTCCCCTGTATCCAGGCTCTTTCTCCATATTACACTGAGTGCTCACGCTACTGGTACTTTACATTTCTTAATGAATATTAAATTTCATGAGTCAGGATCAGGGGCTGAGTGCATGGGCATGTTGTCAATTTCTCTTTCCAACTCTTCTGAGTTCGTGTTAATATCCGTTATATCTTCTGGAGCTTGGATGTCATTCATAAAGAAACTGTCTGGATCGTTAACTTTCACGTTGTTTATTGGGGTGCTAAATATAGCCTCATACTGGCCATTTAGAATTTCACTAATTTCTTTGTTGTCCTCTGTGTACGTACCTTCAGTTGTAAGTAAAGATCCAATACTGGTGGAGTTTTTTTTATTTAGATTTTGCATATGTGAAAAGATATTTTGGATTGTTTTTTTTATCTCTTGTATAACTTTTTGTTCTAATTCCATTTCCTGAGACTCGTATGATAGCTTCTGCGTGTGTTCTATTTCATCGATCTCCCTGCTTAGGTTTATCTTCCTTGCTTGTGATAGTCGTGTCTGCTTAAGCATTTCCGTTATTTTTTCCTTCTCCTGTACAATGGTCTGCGTTCTATTTCTAGAGTGGTCCTCTTTCTGCCCCTCCTCACAGGCACGTGCTTCAAGCAGACCTTGTAAGCTTCAGCTGTCAGTTGAGCTATTCCCTGTGTGGGAGTTTTGTCGCTTAAGACAAACAGTTTCCCATTGAATATTTGCAAGGTCTATATTTATTTTTTCCCAGTCGATCCTCTTATTGTTGAAATTGAATTGATTGAATACTCCTTCTCGCTTGTTGCGTCTCTTAGACCTACTACCGTTATTTATGCTAGTTCGCACTTCAATGAGCCTGAGTACGTAGTATCTGAGATTGTAATGTCTCTGATTAGTTCATCATTGTTTGTGAATAACAAGTCTAGTGTGTGTTCGTTCCTTGTTGGTTCTGTAATCTGTGGGGGAGTTGTGGGGGTTGGGGAGTGTTGGGGAGTGTTGTGGGGTTGGGGAGTGTTGGGGAGTGTTGTGGGGTTGGGGAGTGTTGGGGAGTGTTGGGGGGGTGTTGTGGTGAGGGAAATAGGGAGTAGCGTGTTTAGTGTGTGTGTGTATGTACCCATATAGTTGTGCTTGCGGGGGTTGAGCTTTGGCTCTTTGGTCCCGCCTCTCAACCATCAATCAACTGGTGTACAGATTTCTGAGCCTACTGGACTCAGGAATCTGTCCACACACACACACGCGTGTGTGTGTGTGTGTGTGTGTGTGTGTGTGTGTGTGTGTGTGTGTGTGTGTGTGTGTGTGTGTGTGTGTGTGTGGGTCACAATGGTTGAAGGCAGAGATGGGAGGGGTGGGGGGGGGGAGGGAGGAGGGCCAAGAGTCTGTTGGGTAATCACCTTCCCATAACAAATGACTGACAAGGGGCGCCATGACGTGCTCCCGTATATTGACGTGTGGGGGCGCTGGGGTTGGTTGGGGGGGGGGGGGGGAGGGGGAGGAGGGGGAAGGGGGGAATTTAGGGGGGGGGGTAGGGAGGGAGGCTTGGATTCGTGTTGCTTTGTGGGGATGGTACTGGGAATCCCCCCGTTCCCCCCCGTCCCCCCCCCCCATCTTCCCCCCATCAAGTGCTGAGAGATAACCACTCTACACAGACACATAAGCCAACTTTCCCCTTCCCCCTACCTTCCCCTTCCCCCTCTTTCCATGCCCTCCCCCCCCCCATTCCTTCCATACCCTTATCTCCCCCCCCCCCTTTTTTATTTCCCATTCACAAGGTCATAAATGTTTAATATGAATGTTTAATGATGTTTGTAGATCAACTTGAGTTGTGGCTCTGAAGGACTCAGAGGTCAGAGGTCACTAGTGTCTCCAGACAGGGCCACACACACACCACAATACCTGTATTGTTTCAAGCGCAGGCTACACGTCTATGTGAGAGTTTGGGGTGGATATATAAACAACCAGCCCGTCCTCTCAAGCGTTCACAACGTCACTAAAATGATGTACTAAATTTGCCCGAACCTAACCTAACCGAGGACCCACGAATAGAAAACGGGACATCACGTCCATTTGGGGAGCCGCTGTGACAGTTGGTACGTCACTTTTGGTATCGTATGGATCAATATCAATTTTGCGGTTACATTTTTTTGGAAGATTTTATGCTTTCGACAACTCACTGCCTGAAATTTTTACCAACTGTGTTTGGTATTGATGGGTATGTATGGGGGGGTCCCTCACTGCTCCAGGATGGGTATGGGGGTCCCTCACTGCTCCAGGATGGGTATGGGGGCCCCTCACTGCTCCAGGATGGGTATGGGGGTCCCTCACTGCTCCAGGATGGGTATGGGGGTCCCTCACTGCTCCAGGATGGGTATGGGGGGGTCCCTCACTGCTCCAGGATGGGTATGGGGGTCCCTCACTGCTCCTGGATGGGTATGGGGGTCCCTCACTGCTCCAGGATGGGTATGGGGGTCCCTCACTGCCCACAGGATGGGTATGGGGGTCCCTCACTGCTCACAGGATGAGTATGGGGGTCCCTCACTGCCCACAGGATGGGTATGGGGATCCCTCACTGCCCACAGGATGGGTATGGGGGTCCCTCACTTCTCACAGGATGAGTATGGGGGTCCCTCACAGCCCACAGGATGGGTATGGGGATCCCTCACTGCCCACAGGATGGGTATGGGGGTCCCTCACTGCTCACAGGATGAGTATGGGGGTCCCCTCACTGCCCCACGATGGATATGGGGGGTCCCTCACTGCTCCTGGATGGGTATGGGGGTCCCTCACTTCTCCAGGATGGGTATGGGGGTCCCTCACTGCCCACAGGATGGGTATGGGGGTCCCTCACTGCTCACAGGATGGGTATGGGGGTCCCTCACTGCCCACAGGATGGGTATGGGGGTCCCTCACTACCAACAGAATGGATATGGGGGTCCCTTCACTGCCCCAGGATGGGTATGGGGGGTCCCTCACTGCTCCAGGATGGGTATGGGGGTCCTTCACTGCTCCAGGATGGATATGGAGGTCCCTCACTGCCCCAGGATGGGTATGGGGGTCCCTCACTGCTCACAGGATGAGTATGGGGGTCCCACACTGCCCACAGGATGGGTATGGGGATCCCTCACTGCCCACAGGATGGGTATGGGGGTCCCTCACTGCTCACAGGATGAGTATGGGGGTCCCTCACTGCTCCAGGATGGGTATGGGGGTCCCTCACTGCATACCGGATGGGTATGGGGGTCCCTCACTGGCCATAGGATGGGTATGGGGGTCCCTCGCTGCTCACAGGATGGGTATGGGAGTCCCTCACTGCATACCGGATGGGTATGGGGGTCCCTCACTGAATACCGGATGGGTATGGGGGTCCCTCACTGGCCATAGGATGGGTATGGGGGTCCCTCGCTGCTCACAGGATGGGTATGGGGGTCCCTCACTGCATACCGGATGGGTATGGGGGTCCCTCACTGGCCATAGGATGGGTATGGGGGTCCCTCGCTGCTCACAGGATGGGTATGGGGGTCCCTCACTGCATACCGGATGGGTATGGGGGCCCCTCACTGTATACCGGATGGGTATGGGGGTCCCTCACTGCCCACAGGATGGGTATGGGAGTCCCTCACTGAATACCGGATGGGTATGGGGGTCCCTCACTGGCCATAGGATGGGTATGGGGGTCCCTCACTGCTCACAGGATGGGTATGGGAGTCCCTCACTGGCCATAGGATGGGTATGGGGGTCCCTCACTGCTCACAGGATGGGTATGGGGGTCCCTCACTGCCCACAGGATGGGTATGGGGGTCCCTCACTGGCCACAGGATGGGTATGGGGGTCCCTCACTGCCCACAGGATGGGTATGGGGGTCCCTCACTGGCCACAGGATGGGTATGGGTGTCCCTCACTGTCCACAGGATGGGTATGGGAGTCCCTCACTGCTCACAGGATGGGTATGGGGGTCCCTCACTGCTCACAGGATGGGTATAGGGCTACCATTTGTAAAGTCACCAGAGTAATGAACTCTCTAGTAATGACTGGTAATGCTCAGAAGGATACATTGGGAGCCCCTAGGCGACTCGAGGGGGGGGGGGGGGGGCAGGGGGGCGTTGGCCCCAAGGGACACGAGGGGGTAGGGGTGTTGGGCCCTCAAGGTCAGAGGCCAAAGCAAATCAACCCTTTTATCAAAGTCTAGAGACAAGGTCCAAGGAATTATAGACAAGGTCAAAGGGTTTAAATACAAGGTCAAAGGGTTTAAATACAAGGTCAAAGGGTTTAAATACAAGGTCAAAGGGTTTAAATACAAGGTCGAAGGGTTTAAATACAAGGTCAAAGGGTTTAAATACAAGGTCGAAGGGTTTAAATACAAGGTCAAAGGGTTTAAATACAAGGTCAAAGGGTTTAAATACAAGGTCGAAGGGTTTAAATACAAGGTCGAAGGGTTTAAATACAAGGTCAAAGGGTTTAAATACAAGGTCAAAGGGTTTAAATACAAGGTCGAAGGATTTAAATACAAGGTCAAAGGGTTTAAATACAAGGTCAAAGGGTTTAAATACAAGGTCAAAGGGTTTAAATACAAGGTCAAAGGGTTTAAATACAAGGTCAAAGGGTTTAAATACAAGGTCAAAGGGTTTAAATACAAGGTCAAAGGGTTTTAATACAAGGTCAAAGGGTTTAAATACAAGGTCAAAGGGTTTAAATACAAGGTCAAAGGGTTTAAATACAAGGTCGAAGGGTTTAAATACAAGGTCAAAGGGTTTAAATACCAGGTCGAAGGGTTTAAATACCAGGTCGAAGGGTTTAAATACAAGGTCAAAGGGTTTAAATACAAGGTCAAAGGGTTTAAATACACGGTCGAAGGGTTTAAATACACGGTCGAAGGGTTTAAATACAAGGTCAAAGGGTTTAAATACAAGGTCGAAGGGTTTAAATACAAGGTCAAAGGGTTTAAATACAAGGTCAAAGGGTTTAAATACAAGGTCAAAGGGTTTAAATACAAGGTCAAAGGGTTTAAATACAAGGTCAAAGGGTTTAAATACAAGGTCAGTATCAATAAACCCTCAGATCAATGATCATGTCCCTCTAATTCAGATTAGATCATACATTTTTATCCCAGAACAACTTATTGTAATACATTATACCAATGGGATTTATCTTCGTTTTTTTTCCTTGGCGAGGGGGGAAGAAGAATGGTAAAAACTGGGCCGGCGTCCGAGCCAAGAGGAGTAATGTCAGACCCCGGGAGACGTGGTGGATGGGTGGCCGCTCTAAGACGGTCATTAGATCTGAGATAATGCAAGTTGTGTCGGGTTGACTTATATTGTCTCAAGTGAGTCATTAGGTCTGGTTGGTGGCGGAGGTTATACCTTCCCTGCCGCCTGGGCTGGTGGTGGTGGTGGTGGTGGTTGTGGTAGTGGTGGTGGTGGTGGTGGTGGTGGTGGTGGTGGTGGTGGTGGTGGTGGTGGTGGTGGTGATGGTACCGGTGGTGGTGCTACTGGTAGTGGTGGTCGTGTGAGCCAACAGGATCCAGTCCGTCCACCTAAGGATTCCCAACAGGATCGGCCTCGTATTTCTCTATTTCAGAAATCTGCTTTGAAAGGGAAAGTGAGTACCGAGTAGTTCCGCCTTGAGTACTGCTCAGTACTCACTTCCCCCTTCAGAGCAGGAGAGAGTGCTGAAATAGAGGGAATACAGAGAACATATACGGCACGCATAGACGCGATAAAGCACCTAAATTATTGGGATCGTCTCAAAGCTCTCCAAATGTACTCACTAGAATGGAGACGAGAGAGATATCAAATAATATATACATGGAAGATACTGGAAGGCCAGCTCCCAAATTTGCACAGTAGAATAACAACATACTTGAGCAAAAGACACGGAAGGAAATGCAGAATAGAACCATTGAGGAGTACAGGTGCCATAGACACAATCAGAGAACACTGAACATCAGAGGTCCACAGCTGTTCAACATCTTCCCAGCAAGCATTAGAAATATTGCTTTGAACAAAGCTAGAAATGTTCAAAAATCATTTAGACAAGTTCCTGCAAGAAGTGCCGGACCAACCAGGCTGTAGTGGATATATGTGGGCCTGGGGGGCCGCTCCAGGCAACAGCCTGTTGGCTCAAGTTATCACAAAAGTCGAACCTGGCCTCAGGTCGGCCTCGGGAAGTAAAAAAAAAAAAAAAATGAACCTCTCTCCAGATAGGCTCGTATGAGCCAATAGGCCTCCAGATTTTCCTTCATTTTTATGTTCTCATGAAGGTGTTCCAGATTATATTCCCCCGAACCTATTCTTGTGTATGTCTAACCTACGCTTGAAACAATCCATCGAGCTCACATCTATTATGATACTCAGTAATTTGTAAAAAAAAAAAAAAGTTATAGCAGGGAATCTACTGATATGACTTAACCCACCTTACCCACACACACCTGACACCAAACCCACACACACCTGACACCACACCCACACACACCTGACACCAAACCCACACACACCTGACACTAAACCCACACACACCTGACACCAAACCCACACACACCTGACACCAAACCCACACACACCTGACACTAAACCCACACACACCTGACACTAAACCCACACACACCTGACACCAAACCCACACACACACCTGACACCAAACCCACACACACCTGACACCAAACCCACACACACCTGACACCAAACCCACACACACACCTGACACCAAACCCACACACACCTGACACCAAACCCACACACACCTGACACCAAACCCACACACACCTGACACCAAACCCACACACACCTGACACCAAACCTACACACACCTGACACCAAACCCACACACACCTGACACCACACCCACAAACACCTGACACCAAACCCACACACACCTGACACCACACCCACACACACCTGACACCACACCCACACACACCTGACACCAAACCCACACACACCTGACACCAAACCCACACACACCTGACACCACACCCACACACACCTGACACCAAACCCACACACACCTGACACCACACCCACACACACCTGACACCACACCCACACACACCTGACACCACACCCACACACACCTGACACCACACCCACACACACCTGACACCAAACCCACACACACCTGACACCACACCCACACACACCTGACACCAAACCCACACACACCTGACACCAAACCCACACACACCTGACACCAAACCCATACACACCTGACACCACACCCACACACTCCTGAAAATAACAGAAACGACGACGTTTCGGTCCGTCTCAGACCCATT
>NC_091241.1:7715347-7732837 GCF_040958095.1 Procambarus clarkii | reverse complement strand
GACGACATCTTTTGCTTGCGGGGGTTGAGCTTTGGCTCTTTGGTCCCGCCTCTCAACTGTCAATCAACAGGTGTACAGGTTCCTGAGCCTACTGGGCTCGATCATATCTACATTTGAAACATGTGTATGGAGTCAGCCTCCACCACATCACTGCCTAATGCATTCCCTTTGTTAATTACTCTGACATTAACAACAGTTCTTTCTAATGTTTCCACCTGAGTTCTCTTGTTCGTGTACCACCTGTGATAAATAGTTTATCTTTATCTACCCTTTCAATAATTCTGAGAATTTTATAGGTGGTAATCATGTTTCGCCTAACTCTAATGTCTTTCAGCGTCGCGAGGTTTAATTTCCGTAGTCTTTCCTCTCCCAGGTGATAACTTGAGTTTGACAGACTCCCTACACCTATTTTCATTACGTCACACTTTCTTGAGTTAAACTCTAATAGCCATTTGTTGGACCATTCCCTCAGTTTGTCCAGGTCATCTTGTACTCTCTTACTCTCCTGTCTTAATCCTTTTCATAAATTTACCATCATAAGCAAACATTGAAAGGGATGAATCTAAAAACCTCTGAAAGACCATTAAAGTATATCAGAAACAGGATAGATCCGAGTACAGAGTCCTGTGGGACTCCACTGGTGACATCACGCCAGTCTGAGGTCTCACTCCGCACAGTAACTCTGCTTCCTGTTGTTTAGGTACTCCCTGATCCATTGAGGCAACCTACCACTTGTTCCAGCTTGTTTCTCTAACTTATGCAACAGCCTCTTATGGAATACTGAATTAGAAGCTTTCTGACAATCCAAGAAAATGTAGTCTGCCGACCTTTCTCTTTCTTGCTTAATGTTTAATGTCTGGTCAAGTTCTATTAAACTTGTGAGGCACGATTTGCCATCCCTGAACCCCTGTTGGTGGTGTGTTACAAAGTCCCTTCTCTCCTGATGTGCTTTTCCTCATGATCTTCTCCATCACTTTGCCTGGTATACAAGTTAGGGACACTGGCCTGTAGTTCAGTGCCTCTTGTTTATTGTCACGCTTTTTGTATATTGGGACAACGATAACTGTCTTCCAACTTTCTGGTAGGTCTCCTGTTTCCAGTGACTTGTTATACACCATAAAGAGTAGCATGTAAAGTACTTCTGCTCCCTTTTTTAACATCCATAGTGAGATTCTGTCGAGAGTATATATATATATATATATATATATATATATATATATATATATATATATATATATATATATATATATATATATATATATATATATATATATATATATTGGGGGTACCACCTCTGGTTGTTTGTAGGGACCCATAAGCCTCGAAGAAGAAGATATGCAGCACCCGGGAGAGCCTTGTTGGGCTAGTATATACAGGGAAATTTACTGTACAAGATTACATGATTACAAATGTGGCCTTAACACATACACAACACAACCAATACAAGTAAATGAAAAACACGACAATGGGAAAACATTGGTCAATGTTACAGACGGGTTCGATCATTGTTACAAGTCAAACACTTCTTCGAATTTCTCCTTAGTTGGACTGGTGCCCAAGACGCAACAGGCATTCCCCCTCTGAATTGCAAAGGGCAGTCTTGTAAACATATGGTGTCGAATATGATTCTAACACGAATCTTCTCAATATTTCTTATGTTTTTCTTCACTGTCGAGGGAAGTTGAAAAATTAACTCTCCAAAGTTCATTTTCACACTTTATTATGGTCATGCATTTTGGAGAGTTAATTTTTCAACTACCCTCGACAGTGAAGAAAAACATAAGAAGTAATTGAGAAGATTCGTGTTAGAATAATTAATCTTACTCTTTTGGTAATATTCAACAACATATTTTCTCAAGAAAGACTGCTACCAATATATATATATATATATATATATATATATATATATATATATATATATATATATATATATATATATGCGAACAAGCCTGAATGGTCCCCAGGACTATATGCGAATGAAAACTCACACCCCAGAAGTGACTCGAACCCATACTCCCAGAGAACCCATACACGCATATATATATATATATATATATATATATATATATATATATATATATATATATATATATATATTGGTAGCTGTCTTTCTTTTAAACATATTTCGTTGAAAACGACAGAAAGTTATAGATTTATGATTCTGACACGAATTTTCTCGATATTCCTTTTGTTTTTCTTCACTGAAGCAGGAAGATGAAAAATTAACTCTCCAAAGTTCACTTTTACTTATTATTTGGACCTGACGCCTAGTGATGCGTTTCGTAAGGTCTCTCCTTACATTCTCAAAGACAAATTCTTCTGTTGTTGTTTAAGATTCAGCTTCTCGGAACAAAACGTTCCAAGTAGCACGGGCTATGGTGAGCCCGTATTGGACTTACCCGCCACAGGAGTGGGGCTGTAACTTAATTAAAAAAAAATTCTGTGTTAGCACATGTTTATATCCTCTAATGGTGATAGCACATGTTAATATCCTCTAATGGTGATAGCACATGTTTATATCCTCTAATGGTGAGGTGATAGGTGACAAACATGAGGTATTAATGGGGTCCTTAATTAATGGGGGTGGTAAGTTAAAGATTGTTGGCAACCAATGGTCATAAATACATATAAATCCAACATGTAATAAATACATGTTGGCAACCTATGGTCTGACTGGGCGTCAGACCCAAAGAAAAAGTAAAAGTGAACTTTGGAGAGTTAATTTTTCATCTTCCTGCTTCAGTGAAGAAAAACAAAAGGAATATCGAGAAAATTCGTGTCAGAATCATAAATCTATAACTTTCTGTCGTTTCCAACGAAATATATATATATATAAATATATATAAATATATATATATATAAATATATATATATATATATATATATATATATATATATATATATATATATATATATATATATATATATATATATATATATATATAGAGAGAGAGAGAGAGAGAGAGAGAGAGAGAGATCACAAAGAAATCACAATGACATGATATCAATGAGAAAAAATCCTTTTTTGGGGCAATGGGGTGAATCGAACCGGCATTCTAGTGATTCCCAGACACCTACCTGCCTTAATCCACTCAGCAACGATAGGACAAAAGCTAATCAACCCAGAACTCTACTTACCGATTCAAGTCCTCTCTCTGCCTCAAAATGATTTCCCATACATACGGAAACAAGACAGAGTAAGATAGACAGCTAAGACAGTCAGACAGACAGACAGACAGGGAGCGGGCCAGCAAGGTTCCCAGACTGGAAGACTGTTAGGAACATTAAGAATTACACACCTGCCAGCCACACACATGCCTCTCTCCACTCTCACCTTAATAACATCTTATTGAAAATTTTTATATATAAATGCCTTTCCCGTGAATAGGATTGTGTATAAAGGGTTCGTATGTTGTATATATGTTACTTGTATATAGTTTTATGAGGAGGAGGAATCTTAAGGAAAAGAAAACGGGGGGAATGTGTGGTGTCTGGACCACGTTTGGGGGGATTTTTGTTGGTTTCAGACACGCCGGAAGAAGCGTACGTAACTAGACAAATGATGCTTGTACGTGAGTCGTGTTGTGGCCTCTCTCTATCCTCTCTCTCTCTCTCTCTCTCTCTCTCTCTCTCTCTCTCTCTCTCTCTCTCTCTCTCTCTGTCCATCTCTCTCTCTCTCTCTCTCTCTCTCTCTCTCTCTCTCTCTCTCTCTCTCTCTCTCTATCCTCTCTCTCTCTCTCTCTCTCTATCCTCTCTCTCTCTCTCTCTCTCTCTCTCTCTCTCTCTCTCTCTCTCTCTCTCTCTCTCTCTCTCTCGGTCAAGATAAGGATTTGGGATGGGACGGGGGGAAAGGAATGGTGCCCAACCACTTGTGGACGGTCGAGGGATTGAAGCGAGACCGTCGCTCTACCGTCCAGCCTAAGTGGTTGGGCAACAATTTGATAAAAAAAGCAGTCGTTTGTATGTTATACTAATCCTCAGGGGGGGGGGGGGGGCGTACCCCCTTTCCCTAACCCCCCCCCCCCGTGACTACATATGTTGAGATCTACATAAGCTCAAGAAAAATGAGCTAGAATAAAACACACACACACACACACACACACACACACACACACACACACACACACACACACACACACACACACATGTAACGGATCGCCAATTCAAATTCCATTTTGCCGGATATCCGTTGTCTGTTTTTACTCCTAAACCCCCCCCCCCCCACCTGTAACCACTCTGAATATTACATGTGATTTTGAATTATTATTTGATTATGTCATTTGAAGGGATAATTTCCTCGTCAACACCTCCTCAACTGGAGAGAGAGAGAGGGAGAGAGAGAGAGAGAGAGAGAGAGAGAGAGAGAGAGAGAGAGAGAGAGAGAGAGAGAGAGAGAGAGAGAGAGAGAGAGAGAGAGAGAGAGAGAGGTTTGTGTTTCCTTTCAATCTTCCTGCTTGTTTGACTTAGCTAACTCACAGGCTGACTGGTAGACTTTTTCCTGTGTGTGTGTGTGTGTGTGTGTGTGTGTGTGTGTGTGTGTGTGTGTGTGTGTGTGTGTGTGTGTGTGTGTGTGTGTGTGTGTGTGTGTGTGTGAGTGAGTGCAGGGATATACCTAAGCCTCTGACTAGCCTACTAAATGTTACACTTTCCTGTGTTTTTTTTTTTTTTTTGGTTAGGCCGTGGATTTAAGCCTCGCCTGTTGGTTAGGTTTGGTTATGTCCAATGTTGTTTAGCATCTTCTTAAGGAGTTGTTGTTGATACCCCCCCCCCCAAGATTGTCCCTCTAATGCTTGCCTACATGACGGTCGTTCTCTAAGGAAGAACAACGGTAATGTTAGCGAACAAATTATTTATGAGAAGTGACAGAGAGAAAGAAATCTTTCCAAAGACACACACACACACACTTGATTGACGGTTGAGAGGCGGGACCAAAGAGCCAGAGCCCCCCCCCCCCCAAGCACAAATAGGTGAGTACACAGCAAGTCACCGCAGGGACACATGTTAACAATTTCAACATTAACTTTGGTGACAATGGAATGTCTGGTTCAGTTTTTGGAATAGTGATGCTGAGGTCTTGCGCTTGCCGAAGATCACATCAGGTGGAGAGAGAGAGAGAGAGAGAGAGAGAGAGAGAGAGAGAGAGAGAGAGAGAGAGAGAGAGAGAGAGAGAGAGAGAGAGAGAGAGAGAGAGAGAGAGAGAACAAGGGCTGTCTCACGCCCAGAGAGAGAGAGAGAGAGAGAGAGAGAGAGAGAGAGAGAGAGAGAGAGAGAGAGAGAGAACAAGGGCTGTCTCACGCCCAGAGAGAGAGAGAGAGAGAGAGAGAGAGAGAGAGAGAGAGAGAGAGAGAGAGAGAGAGAGAGAGAGAGAGAGAGAGAGAGAGAGAGAGAGAGCGCACAAGAAGTGAAAGTAAGAAATTAGTGCAAGAGTGAGTGAAATCGTCCACAGAAGACTTGCAGGTATGTTGCAACCTAAATGTTATTGTTGAACAGAACGTGACGAGTTGTTCTTCCTGCACGGTGTTCTACTGTTACGAGGCTTTAACCTTCAAATGTTCTTCTCTCGGTAACTGTTACCTTAGGGTGGTGTTCTGATGTTATAATCTATTTTTGAATGGTGTTCTCCAAATAACTGTTTCCCAGCATGATGTTCTCCAGTTACCTGTTCTTTGAATGTTGTTCTTCACTGCCTTGGAAGTTTGTTCTACTATTCCCACAATGTAGTTCTGTTCTCTGAATGTTCTACTTTCCTCTGTTCCAGGAATGCTGTTCTCATGTTCTCCTGAATGTTCTCCTGTTCCTTCAATGTTCTTGTAGATATTGTTATTTTGTTCCATGTTCGTTCTGACAAGTGTTCTACTATTCACAGTGTTCTTCAGTGAATCTTGTATTATATTCACTGATGTTCTTTCATTAGACGTTGACCAGACCACACACTGGAAAGTGAAGGGACGACGACGTTTCGGTCCGTCCTGGACCATTCTTAAGATCATCTTGAGAATGGTCCAGGACGGACCGAAACGTCGTCGTCCCTAATGACTTACTGTAAATACATAGCTCTTGAAATAGCCCTTTTCTCTGTAACTAGCTGACATTGTAACTATAAGGTGTGAAGGATAGATGAAATTGTTTATGTAATAATCTAAGATGAGGTCTGATAAAGATATTTTGTGCCCCTCTGAAATGCATTTTTGCGCTACCGCTCACAGGATGAGTATGGGGTGCACAATAAACTAGCCGGCAATACTTAAAATCGTCGTCCCTTCACTTTCTAGTGTGTGGTCTGGTCCACTTACTTCAGCCGCGTTATTGTGACTCCTCGCCTTTCATTAGATGATCAATGACAAGTCTTAGAGACATATGTACACTCACAGGTGCGGTACACAGGTGCACTTTTCCACAGGTGCGGTACACACACAGGTGCACTTGTCCACAGGTGCGGTACACACACAGGTGCACTTGTCCACAGGTGCGGTACACACACAGGTGCGATACAATAACAGGTGCACTTGTACACAGGTGCGGTACACACACAGGTGCACTTGTACACAGGTGCTCTTGTACACAGGTGCACTTGTACACAGGTGCGGTACACTCACAGGTGTTCTTGTCCACAGGTGCGGTACACTGGCTACAGAGACCGGCCTCTTGAGGAAAGGAGACAACGGTTCCAAGCTGGCGTGAGGGAGGGACACACCGAGATGGTGAGTGTGGTGATGGTGTATGGTGATGGTGTATGGTGATGGTGTGTGGTGATGGTGTGTGGTGATGGTGTATGGTGATGGTGTATGGTGATGGTGTATGGTGATGGTGTATGGTGATGGTGTATGGTGATGGTGTGTGGTGATGGTGTATGGTGATGGTGTGTGGTGATGGTGTGTGGTGATGGTGTGTGGTGATGGTGTATGGTGATGGTGTATGGTGATGGTGTATGGTGATGGTGTGTGGTGATGGTGTGTGGTGATGGTGTATGGTGATGGTGTATGGTGATGGTGTATGGTGATGGTGTATGGTGATGGTGTGTGGTGATGGTGTATGGTGATGGTGTGTGGTGATGGTGTATGGTGATGGTGTGTGGTGATGGTGTATGGTGATGGTGTGTGGTGATGGTGTATGGTGATGGTGTATGGTGATGGTGTATGGTGATGGTGTATGGTGATGGTGTATGGTGATGGTGTATGGTGATGGTATGTGGTGTATGGTGTAGTGTGGTGATGGTATATGGTGATGGTGTGTGGTGATGGTGTATGGTGATGGTGTGTGGTGATGGTGTGTGGTGATGGTGTGTGGTGATGGTGTGTGGTGATGGTGTGTGGTGATGGTGTGTGGTGATGGTGTATGGTGATGGTGTGTGGTGATGGTGTGTGGTGATGGTGTATGGTGATGGTGTATGGTGATGGTGTGTGGTGATGGTGTGTGGTGATGGTGTGTGGTGATGGTGTATGGTGATGGTGTGTGGTGATGGTGTGTGGTGATGGTGTGTGGTGATGGTGTATGGTGATGGTATGTGGTGTATGGTGTAGTGTGGTGATGGTGTGTGGTGATGGTGTATGGTGACGGTGTGTGGTGATGGTGTGTGGTGATGGTGTGTGGTGATGGTGTATGGTGATGGTGTGTGGTGATGGTGTATGGTGATGGTGTGTGGTGATGGTGTATGGTGATGGTGTGTGGTGATGGTGTATGGTGATGGTATATGGTGATGGTGTGTGGTGATGGTGTATGGTGATGGTGTATGGTGATGGTGTATGATGGTGTATGGTGATGGTATATGGTGATGGTGTGTGGTGATGGTGTATGGTGATGGTGTGTGGTGATGGTGTATGGTGATGGTGTGTGGTGATGGTGTATGGTGATGGTATATGGTGATGGTGTGTGGTGATGGTGTATGGTGATGGTGTATGGTGATGGTGTGTGGTGATGGTGTATGGTGATGGTGTATGGTGATGGTGTATGGTGATGGTGTATGATGGTGTATGGTGATGGTGTGTGGTGATGGTGTATGGTGATGGTGTGTGGTGATGGTGTGTGGTGATGGTGTGTGGTGATGGTGTATGGTGATGGTATATGGTGATGGTGTGTGGTGATGGTGTATGGTGATGGTGAATGGCGTAGTGGTGATGGAGTGTGGAATAGTGACGACCTTAGTAAGAGTAGTGTGTAGCTGTGCTATAAATAAGAAAGTATTTATTGTCTATAACATCACCAGAATTATGCATTATTATGTCTTAATTTAATAAAATTATTATCAATTTATGTAAAAAAATCAAACTGTAAATGCATTAAAAAAATTATAAAATATAGCAAACAAATATATGCCGTTATGTAAATTTCTACGTAAAGCTTCCAGTTTTCGCTAGCCAACCATTGGTCCCTTCCATCTCCACCGACCCTGGAAGTAGTTACGGTAAGGGGGAGTAATTAAACAAAGACAGATAACAGCCAAGCACTAACTGCCAGCCTCCCCCCCCCCCCGGGCCGAACAAGCTGTTTAAACTGTAATTTTGGCGGAAAACCGTGAAGGGTGGCAACTGTCTCCCACCAGCTGGGGCCAGTTGCCAGGTATCGCTATCTACTTCAACGTCTTTAACACGTCAAACTTTAAAAGTTTATAATTTAAAAATAACAACAACAAAAAAACAGCTGTTTTCTGGTCACCACACACACCCTCTCTTCTCTTCCCATACTCTCCCTTTCCTAGTTCAGCAGCCCCTCCGAGGCCCTGTTAACTATCCTCCGAGGCCCTGTTAACGATCTCATAGGACAACAACCCCACCCAATTTGCAACACCCATTGAACAACTTCCTACACCAGTGGAACGACCATCAAGGGGGGGGGGGGGAGAGGAAGTGGGAATGGAGAGAAGAAAGTGAGCTATAAGCTTGTAATGTCCTCATAGATATGAACACTAATAAAACAAGTGAACGTGGCAAAAGATCACAAGAAGAAAGCCCCGACGTAATAGCACTCACAGAAACAAAACTGACAGGAGTCATAACAAATGCAGTGTTTCTGTAGGAATAATATATAGTAAGGAAAGAAAGGAAAGGAAGAGATGGAGGAGTGGTTCAGCTGATATGGAAAAACTGGCGTTTCAATGAGATGGATATCCCGGGCTGTGAAGAGTTGAGTGAGTACGTAACAGGCACTATGGCAACTGGAGGGCAGAAAACAAGAGTAGTAGTAATAAATAACCCCCACTATCTTGAGGTTATCTTGAGGTTATCTTGAGATGATTTCGGGGCTTTAGTGTCCCCGCGGCCCGGTCCTCGACCAGGCCTCCACCCCCAGGAAGCAGCCCGTGACAGCTGACTAACACCCAGGTACCTATTTTACTGCTAGGTAACAGGGGCATAGGGTGAAAGAAACTCTGCCCATTGTTTCTCGCCGGCGCCTGGGATCGAACCCGGGACCACAGGATCACAAGTCTAGCGTGCTGTCCGCTCGGCCGACCGACTCCCCCTGCTCAGCCGACCGGCTCCCCCTAAATGACAGAAGACCCAGACAGGAATACTATTTAAATCACTGATGTTGTCCAGCCTTGAGTACTGTTCAGTACTCAGTTCCCCTTTCAGAGCAGGGGAAGATTTCCGTAATATAGGGAATACAGAGAACATATACAGCATTTATAGACATGATAAAGCTCTCAAAATGTACTCTCTGGAAAGGAGACAAGAGAGATATCAAATAATATATACATAGACGATACTGGAGCGCCAAATCCCAAGTTTGCACAGTATAATAACAACATACTGGAACGTAACATACGGAATGAAATGTAGAATAGGATCAGTGAAGAGCAGAGGTGTCATAGGCACAATCAGAGAACACTGTATGAACATCAGAGGTCCACATCTATTCAATACTTTCCCAGCAAGCAATATATATGTAAATATTGGCAGAACAGAGGTTGACATCTCCAAGAAACAATTAGATAAGTTCTTGCAAGAAATGCCGGACCAACCAGGTTGTAGTTGATATGTGGGCCTGTGGGCCGCTCCAAGCAACAGTCTGTTGGATCAAGTTACCACAAGGCGAGCTTAGCCCTGGGCCAGACTTGGGGAGTAGAAGACCTCCTGGAACCCTCCCAGGTAAGATCATGACTACCATTAATATAATAGTTACGGTCGCTTGCAGGAATGGATCCAGACTGCTAATCACTGGAGACCCCAACTATGGGAGAATAGACTTGGAGAACAGAGACCCACATGGAGGATCTGGTACATGGAGAGCTAAACTATTGGATGTGGCAACAAGAAACTCTCTAAGCCGACATTTCAATGGACTGACAAGAATGAAAGGGGAAGATGAACCAGCTAGACTTGATCTGATATTCACCCTGAACGAGTCATACATAAGGAAAGTCAAGACTGAAAACTTGTGTTAGGAATCATTTAGAACCTTGCATACCACATATGTAAGACCAATGATGGAGTATGCAGCTCCCCCATGGAGTCTGTATCTAGTCAAGCACACAAGTTGGAGAAGGTTCAAAGGTATGCCACCAGATTAGTACCCGAGCTGAAGGGTATGGGCTAAGAGAAAAAACTACTGGAATTAAACCTCACGTCTCTGGAAGACAGAAGAGTTTGGGGTGATATGATCACGACATACAAAATTCTCAAGGGAACTGATAGGGTTGATAAAGATATCATTTAACACGGGTGGTACGAGAACAAGGGGACACAGTTGAATACTGAGTACCCAAATGAGCCACAGTGACGTTAGAAAGGACTTTTTCAGTGTCAGAGTAGTTAACAAATGGAGTGCACTAGGCAGTGATGTGGTGGAGGCTGACTCCATACACAGTTTCAAATTAAGATATGATAGCTCCAGTAGGCTCAGGAATCTGTACACCAGTTGATTGACAATTAAGAGGCGGGACCAAAGAGCTGAAAAATCAAACCCCGCAGGCACAACTAGGTGAGTACATACACATACACAGGTTCTCGTAGCTGTATAGACAGCGCTCTTGGATCGTTCTAAGAGCCCGGGTTCGATTCCCGGTCGAGGCAGAAACAAATGAGCTGTGTTTCTTTCACCTGATGCGCCTGGTCACCTAGCAGTAAATGATTACCTGGGTGTTGGACAGCCGCTACGGGCTGCTTCCTGGAGATGTGTGTGTGTGTGTGTGTGTGTGTGTGTGTGTGTGTGTGTGTGTGTGTGTGTGTGTGTGAGTGGGAGAAATATGTCGTAGATATGACAAATATATCACGAATCTAGTACATTAGACAACCGACGGTTAGAAAGGCGGGGTCCAGGAGCTAACAGCTCGCTCCTGCAGGCACAAAATAGTCAATATACACGATAAATACACCCAAATCAACTTCCCCCATCTTGCTGTCACTGGCAACTGAAGGGAATCACAGACGCCTGTATCCGCACCAGCCCTCGACACCCACGTGACAAAAGCAGGGCGGATCCTCTAGTCAAAACAGTGTCTGATCCCACCCAGGCGCTAAGCGGACGACCCAATCCTCCTCACTCTCTCCCCCTGATCCCTTCTTCCGCTATGCTCGTGAATTCAACCTGAATTTATATTTAGGTATAATTTTCTCGTCGCAGAGACCAGCAGATTTCTGAGTAGTTTGACATATACTATAATTATATGTGATTCACTGCCACAAGAAAATAAAAAGATGTGAATTCTGTTAGAATGAATGAAAGAAGTGAACGAAAATATGAGGAAATTTATGTAAAGAACTATAATATGTGAAGGAAAGTCGATAAAATATATATGAAAAATATATAACAACTGCATTAAATCAAACGATACGCGAAAATGAATGAAAAACATGAAAATTCGGAAAAAAATGTATTATTTTAAACACGACAAACGAACGAAACGATAAGGAAAACGCAGATAACCAGTGATATAAAACATAGGATGAAGATAAGAAAATGACAATAATCAATAAAAATATGAAAAAAAATAAGACAGAAAATTTAAAAACAATAAAAGGAAACATAAAGTTGAAAAGATGAGAATATATAATAAAAAAAATATATAAATAAATTTAAAAAAAATTAAATAAAGAGATAGACAAAACCAATTAAAAGTGATCGATAGACTATAAAATCTATCGACATATAAAACATATAATGAGACTAGAAGCGACAAGTGGTATACGATATGCTATAAAATATATTCCCAACCTACGATAGATGAATACAAGAACACGACCCATATTAAGAGTATGCCGCGACCCACGGAGAAATGGCAGCGGTAATACAATATAGAATAATACAATAGAGGACAATACAATACCAGCAACATCGAACCCTTAAAAAATCCCCATACCTTAAAACACCGTAAATACCTTAAAATATCGTAAATTCATCTCAAAACATGTAAAACACTGGCCTCCTGCCAGCCCTCACACACCACGAAACATCATGAAGAACAACTCATGAAGAACAACAATGAAGAACACTCATATAACATCAAGAACAACAAAGGGTGTGGTTCGTACATTTAAGGTCACCAGTGGGGTCTTGAATCCCTTCTCTGTACCCTGAACTCTGTTATCAGATCCTGTTCCGCCTGGCGTGTTCACAGCATTCGTCCCGGTGTTCATCAGTGAGGAACAAATGATATATTTAATGACAGGGGGTGAGGGGGGGGGGAGTAGGCGAGTTTGGGTTCGTATCACGAAACATCTTACGAAATGCTGTTATCAAGCACGACTCACTAATTTAGGCTTCGATTCAATCGGCAATTTTGGAATGATTTTTGTTTTCTCTCTCTAACTTTTGGAGGTTAATTGTGAAGCCTTTGGTGTTGTATATTATGGGTTTTCATTGTTTTTTTTGTTTTTTGTTTTTCTTGAGATATATACAAGAGTTGTTACATTCTTGTACAGCCACTAGTACACGTAGCGTTTCGGGCAAGTCCTTAATCCTATGGTCCCTGGAATACGATCCCCTACCGCGAAGAATCGTTTTTTCATCCAAGTACACATTTTACTGTTGCGTTAAACAGAGGCTACAGTTAAGGATTTGCGTCCAGTAAATCCTCCCCGGCCAGGATACGAACCCATGACATAGCGCTCGCGGAACGCCAGGCGAGTGTCTTACCACTACACCACGGAGACTGAATATTTTCATCTTTATTTTCCTTCTTTCCATTCCTCGTTCCTCCTACTTCTCTTCCATTCCCAACTCATCCTCTTCTGTCTTCCAGTGTCGTGAGGTTCGGTTCCAGTAATCTTTCCTCGTAGCTCATTCCTCTCAGCTCGGGGACTAGTCTGGTGGCATCCCTCTAAACCTTTTCTAACTTCGTTTTGTGTTTGACTAGATGTGGACTCCAGGCTGGAGCTGCATATTTCAGTATTGGTCTGACATATGTGGTATACAAGGTTCTGAATGATTCCAGACACGAGTTTCTGAAGGCAGTTCTTATGTTCGCCAGCCTTGCATACGCTGCTGGTGTCGTAATTTTGATGTGAGCTTTAGTGGACAGGTTTAGTGTGTGTGTGTGTGTGTGTGTGTGTGTGTGTGTGTGTGTGTGTGTGTGTGTGTGTGTGTGTGTATTCGCCTAGTTGTATTCACCTAGATGTGCTTGCGGGGGTTGAGCTCTGCTCTTTCGGCCCGGCTCTCAACTGTCAATCAATCAACTGTTCCTAACTACTAACATTCCCCCCCCCCCACACACACACCCAGGAAGCAGCCCGTAACAGCTGTCTAACTCCCATGTACCTATTTACTGCTAGCTAACAGGGGCATCAGAATGAAAGAAACTGCCTTTATGTCTCTGCCGGCGCCAGGAATCGAACCCGGGCCACAGGATTACGAGTCCCGCTCGCTGTCCACTCAGCTACCAGACCCCCTGTGCGTGCGTGCGAGAGCGAGGGTATTAAAACACTGCAGGATATGTAACCGATCATCAGCGGATAGTAGATCATAGAGGCGTTGATGAGTCTGATGATTGATGGTTTTGTCTTAGTCTCCCTCCCACACCCTTCACTACACCCACACTACACCCTCACCACACCCACACTACACCCTCACCACATCCACACTACATCCACACTACACCCTCACCACACCCTCACTACACCCTCACTACACCCACACCACACCCACACTACACCCTCACCACACCCTCACCACACCCACGCTACACCCTCACCACATCCACACTACATCCACACTACACTCTCACCACACCCTCACTACACCCACACTACACCCTCACTACACCCTCACTACATCCACACTACACCCACCCTACATCCACACTACACCCTCACCACACCCACACTACACCCTCACCACACCCTCACCACACCCACACTACACCCTCACCACACCCACACTACACCCTCACCACATCCACACTACATCCACACTACACCCTCACCACACCCTCACCACACCCTCACTACACCCACCCTACATCCACACTACACCCACACTACACCCACCCTACATCCACACTACACCCACACTACACCCACCCTACATCCACACTACACCCACCCTACATCCACACTACACCTCACCACACCCACACTACACTCTCACCACACCCTCACAACACCCCACACACCTGATAGCTATGGGGGGCTAATAGTTGAGTGGACAGCGCTCTGGACTAGTAATCCTAGGGTCCGGGTTTGATCCCTAGTGATGGCGGAGACAAATAAGCAGTTTCTATCACTCTGATGCCCGTGTCACCTAGCAGTAAATAGGTACCTGGGAGTTAGACAGCTGTTACGGGCTGCTTCCTGTGTGGGTGTGTGTGTGGGGGGGAAGTTAGTAGTTAGGAACAGTTGATTGATTGACAGTTGAGAGGCGGGCCGAAAGAGCAGAGCTCAACCCCCGCAAACACAACTAGGTGAGTACACACACCATTAATAAAAGTTGACAGGAATGAGAGTAAAATTGCACCAAAGTCATTAATGAGAAAGTTCTGAGCAGCAGAACTACAAAATAAATGATAGATGTGTCGACCGGGTGGTGTAGGACGGAGCCTCAGGAGACCCGGGTTCGGGGGCTGGCCAGTCAGGACGTCTATTTATCACCGACAGCTTCAAGTCTGGTATTACTTGAGTGGGGGGGGGAGGGTGCTTGTCTTGTACTTCAAAAGTACAGCTGTGTGTGTGTGTACTCATCTCGCTGTGCTTGCTGGTGGTTGAGCTCTGGCTCTTTGGTCCCGCCTCTCAACTGTCAATCAACTGGTGTACAGGTACCCTATCAATTCCTCTGAGAATTTTGTAGGTAGTGATCATGTCACCCCTTACTCTTCTGTCTTGTGGGAAAGGCTGCGTTTCCTGCAGCCTTTCCTCGTAACTCATGCCTCTTAGTTCTGGGACTAGCCTAGTGGCATACCTCTGAACTTTTCCCAGCTTCGTCTTGTGCTTGACAAGATACGGGATCCATACTGGGGCTGCATACTCCAGGATTGATCTTACATATGTGGTATACAAGGTTCTGAATGATTCCTTGCACAAGTTCCTGAAGGCTGTTCTGATGTTAGCCAGCCTTGCATACGCCGCAGATGTTATTCTTTTTATGTAGGCTTCATGAGATAAGTTTGGTGTGATATCAACTCCTAGATCTTTCTCTCTGTCCGTTTCATGAAGGACTTCATCTCCCATTCGGTATCCTGTGTCTGGCCTCCTGTTTCCACCGCTTAGTTTCATTACCTTACATTTACTCGGGTTGAAATTTAGCATTTGTTGCCTGATCTTAGCATTCAATTAACCCTGTGAGGCAGGAGGACTTGCCATCCCTAAACTCACGCTGATGTTATGATACAAACTTATTTCGCTCCAGATGGTTCACTAGCTTTCTTCACACAATCTTCTCCGTCATCTTGCATGGTATGCAAGTTAGGGACACTGGCCTGTAGTTCAGTGCCTTCTATCACCCTTCTTGTATATCGGGACTACATTAGCAGTCTTCCAAATTTTTGGCAGTTCACCTGTTTCCAGTGATTTGTTATACACTATAGAGAGTGGCAGGCACAGCTCCTTCTGCTCCTTCCTTTAGTATCCATGGTGAGATTCCATCTGGGCCTATAGCCTTTGTCACATCCAACTCTAGCAAAAGCTTCTTTACATCCCCACTGGTAATCCCAAACTCTTATAGTGATGCCTAGTTAACTGTTCCCTCTCTTATCTCTGGAATTTCTCCTTGCTCTAAGGTGATGACCTGGAATATTCAGTTCCTCACACTCTTCCCTGTCGTTTGTAGTGAATCTGTCTGCGCCTGAATCTGTCTCAAGATAACCTCAAGATAGCCTGTCCTCAGTTTCATTACCTGTTCCTTCACTGTTGTTTTTTCTCCTAATGTGGCTGTGATTATCACATCCCTCTCTCCTGATGTGGCTGCGCACGCACGCACACACACACACACACGTGCGTGCGTGTGTGTGTGTGTGCACACGCGTGAAGCAGTGTGTGAGCGGTCAGTGGTGTGGCTCGCCTCACGACCACACTCTGCTTCACCGACAGTTTTGTGGGTTAGACCATCGTGAACGTGCGGTTCATACCGGCCATTATCTCCTGCTGTTCATCTAGCACAACCAGCCTTAATCCCTCACCATCGACTCGAGGTCTTTAGACAAAACTGAAACAAACCCCAAAGATCCTAACAAGATTTCGCAATGAATCAAATTACACCGTTGCAAACACACACACACACACACACACACACACACACACACACACACACACACACAATAAACGGTGTTAACAACCTCCTCTGCGGCCAATTCAGCATTAGGAGTCGTTACAGTGGTTTGTCAGACGATAACAGCTCATATCTGGTGTGGCAGCGATTATACACCCTGACTTTAATGACCGGTATTTACAGTGAATCGCCTTCGTTTCTGTTATATCATGCCACCAATTTCAAAACATATTTGCCAAGACCCTCAAATTTCGATGTAAATTATGAATATATTGATTGGCTCTGAGTCTAACGACTCCTGACTTCAAATTAAGTCTTTGACGAAAGGCGTGAGTCTATCGTTCAAGATCAAGTATGTTTATTGAGACAAGAAAGAAATACATCTTAAAGGGATAGACAGAAATAACTCTAAAAGGGATAGAGGAGCTTAGGCTATTTCTAACCTGCTGATTCTTTCGGTAAGAATAAGGTCAATCACTATCCTGATTGACCTATTGTCATTCATGGTGACACAAGCCTGGACACGGCCTCGTTTGACCCTTAATTAAGGGGGTAGTTGCCGCCACTACGGGCCATTAGCGAAGCTATGGTGGTAGGGGGGGGAGGGTGATTATTGGTGTTGGTGGTGATTAGGTGAGGCAGAGTGTTGCGGTGAATGGTGAGTTTGGTGACAGATGGGAATAGTGATGGTGAATGTGGTGATTCTGTCCACGGGGGGGGGGGAAGTGATGGAGGTGTGGCGGTAGTGATAGAGAGAGAGAGAGAGAGAGAGAGAGAGAGAGAGAGAGAGAGAGAGAGAGAGAGAGAGAGAGAGAGAGAGAGAGAGAGAGAGAGAGAGAGAGAGAGAGAGAGAGAGAT
>NC_091241.1:7712132-7714847 GCF_040958095.1 Procambarus clarkii | reverse complement strand
TCCTCTAGTCAAAACAGTGTCTGATCCCACCCAGGCGCTAAGCGGACGACCCAATCCTCCTCACTCTCTCCCCTGATCCCTTCTTCCGCTATGCTCGTGAATTCAACCTGAATTTATATTTAAGTATAATTTTCTCGTCGCAGAGACCAGCAGATTTCTGAGTAGTTTGACATATACTATAATTATATGTGATTCACTGCCACAAGAAAATAAAAAGATGTGAATTCTTTAGAATGAATGAAAGAAGTGAACGAAAATATGAGGAAATTTATGTAAAGAACTATAATATGTGAAGGAAAGTCGATAAAATATATATGAAAAATATTTAACAACTGCATTAAATCAAACGATACGCGAAAATGAATGAAAAACATGAAAATTCGGAAAAAAATGTATTATTTTAAACACGACAAACGAACGAAACGATAAGGAAAACGCAGATAACCAGTGATATAAAACATAGGATGAAGATAAGAAAATGACAATAATCAATAAAAATATGAAAAAAATAAGACAGAAAATTTAAAAATAATAAAAGGAAACATAAAGTTGAAAAGATGAGAATATATAATAAAAAAAATATATAAATAAGTTTAAAAAAAATTAAATAAAGAGATAGACAAAACCAATTAAAAGTGATCGATAGACTATAAAATCTATCGACATATAAAACATATAATGAGACTAGAAGCGACAAGTGGTATACGATATGTTATAAAATATATTCCCAACCTACGATAGGTGAATACAAGAACACGACCCATATTAAGAGGATGCCGCGACCCACAGAGAAATGGCAGCGGTAATACAATATAGAATAATACAATAGAGGACAATACAATACCAGCAACATCGAACCCTTAAAAAATCCCCAAACCTTAAAACATTGTAAATACCTTAAAACACCGTAAATACCTTAAAACATCGTAAATTCATCTCAAAACATGTCAAACACTGGCCTCCTGCCAGCCCTCACACACCACGAAACATCATGAAGAACAACTCATGAAGAACAACAATGAAGAACACTCATATAACATCAAGAACAACAAAGGGTGTGGTTCGTACATTTAAGGTCACCAGTGGGGTCTTGAATCCCTTCTCTGTACCCTGAACTCTGTTATCAGATCCTGTTCCGCCTGGCGTGTTCACATCATTCGTCCCGGTGTTCATCAGTGAGGAACAAATGATATATTTAATGACAGGGGGGTGAGGGGGGGGGGAGTAGGCGAGTTTGGGTTCGTATCACGAAACATCTTACGAAATGCTGTTATCAAGCACGACTCACTAATTTAGGCTTCGATTCAATCGGCAATTTTGGAATGATTTTTGTTTTCTCTCTCTAACTTTTGGAGGTTAATTGTGAAGTCTTTGGTGTTGTATATTATGGGTTTTCATTGTTTTTTTTTTTTGAGATATATACAAGAGTTGTTACATTCTTGTGTGAGTGAGTGGGAAAAATATGTCGTAGATATGATAAATATATCGTGAGTCTAGTACATTAGACAACCGACGGTTAGAAAGGCGGGGTCCAGGAGCTAACAGCTCGCTCCTGCAGGCACAAAATAGTCAATATACACGATAAATACACCCAACTCAACTAGTACGCCACTAGTACGCGTAGCGTTTCGGGCAGGTCCCTGGAATACGATCCCCGCCACGTTGTTACAACCAAGTACACATTTTACTGTTGCGTTAAACAGAGGCTACAGTTAAGGAATTGCGCCCAGTAAATCCTCCCCGGCCAGGATACGAACCCATGACATAGCGCTCGCGGAACGCCAGGCGAGTGTCTTACCACTACACCACGGACACTGCTTTTATTTTCATCTTTATTTTCCTTCTTTCCATTCCTCGTTCCTCCTACTTCTCTTCCATTCCCAACTCATCCTCTTCTGTCTTCCAGTGTCGTGAGGTTCGGTTCCAGTAATCTTTCCTCGTAGCTCATTCCTCTCAGCTCGGGGACTAGTCTGGTGGCATCCCTCTAAACCTTTTCTAACTTCGTTTTGTGTTTGACTAGATGTGGACTCCAGGATGGAGCTGCATATTTCAGTATTGGTTTGACATATGTGGTATACAAGGTTCTGAATGATTCCAGACACGAGTTTCTGAAGGCAGTTCTTATGTTCGCCAGCCTTGCATACGCTGCTGGTGTCGTAATTTTGATGTGAGCTTTAGTGGACAGGTTTAGTGTGTGTGTGTGTGTGTGTGTGTGTGTATTCGCCTAGATGTGTTTGCGGGGGTTGAGCTCTGCTCTTTCGGCCCGGCTCTCAACTGTCAATCAATCAACTGTTCCTAACTACTAACATTCCCCCCCCCCCCACACACACCCAGGAAGCAGCCCGTAACAGCTGTCTAACTCCCATGTACCTATTTACTGCTAGCTAACAGGGGCATCAGAATGAAAGAAACTGCCTTTATGTCTCTGCCGGCGCCAGGAATCGAACCCGGGCCACAGGATTACGAGTCCCGCTCGCTGTCCACTCAGCTACCAGACCCCCTGTGCGTGCGTGCGAGAGAGCGAGGGTATTAAAACACTGCAGGATATGTAACCGATCATCAGCGGATAGTAGATCATAGAGGCGTTGATGAGTCTGATGATTGATGGTTTTGTCTTAGTCTCCCTCCCACACCCTTCACTACACCCACACTACACCCTCACCACACCCACACTACACCCTCACCACACCCACACTACACCCTCACCACACCCTC
>NC_091241.1:7677132-7707132 GCF_040958095.1 Procambarus clarkii | reverse complement strand
GCGCCACAGAATTACGAGTCCTGCGCGCTATCCACCAGGCTACGAGGCCCTGCTGATTCTTTCGGTAAGAATAAGGTCAATCACTATCCTGATTGACCTATTGTCATTCATGGTGACACAAGCCTGGACACGGCCTCGTTTGACCCTTAATTAAGGGGGTAGTTGCCGCCACTACGGGCCATTAGCGAAGCTATGGTGGTAGGGGGGGGAGGGTGATTATTGGTGTTGGTGGTGATTAGGTGAGGCAGAGTGTTGTGGTGAATGGTGAGTTTGGTGACAGATGGGAATAGTGATGGTGAATGTGGTGATTCTGTCCACGGGGGGGGGAAGTGATGGAGGTGTGGCGGTAGTGATAGTGATAGAGAGAGAGAGAGAGAGAGAGAGAGAGAGAGAGAGAGAGAGAGAGAGAGAGAGAGAGAGAGAGAGAGAGAGAGAGAGAGAGAGAGAGAGATCAGACCAGTTTCGGAAGACGGTGGGTGTGTGTGTGGGGGGGGGGGGGAGGTGTGAGTAGCGGTGTTGTGGTGGTGGTTTACGTGTGTGTGTGCGTGCGTGCGTGTGGTGGCGCTCGAGAGGGTTGGAAACGTGTTTTCTGGATTAGAGCTCCCTCCGCCCCCCCCTTATCCCTGTTCTCGTTCACCACACCCTTCCTACTCCTGTTCGAATCCCACTACTCCCCCTACGCCCCCCCATTCCCCTCCCCCCATCAGGCCGCCATCTTCTTATTGGAACGGGGGGAAGGGGGGGGGGGGGGGGGGGTGCCAGCTTCTGGTTCCCAGGCCTACTGTCCTCTCTCTCTCTCTCTCTCTCTCTCTCTCTCTCTCTCTTGAGAGAGAGAGAGAGAGGGAATGTTGTGGTAGAAGCGAAACTTTTGTGGTAGTTAACGTAATTGTTGGGAATTTTGTGGTAGGAGATACGGTATGTTAGAAAGACAACAGCGGTAGACGCCACAGCAGTAGACGTGACAGCAGTAGACGCCACAGAAGTAGACGTGACAGCTGTAGACGTCACTGAAGTAGATGCAACAGCAGCAGTAGACATCACAGAAGTAGACGCCACAACAGTAGACGCCCCAGCAGAACAAAAGAGAAGTAGAGAGAGAGACAGAGATAAATGAACAAGTGATGACTGGGGAGTTTGTGAACCTGTGAAGAACCGGGGCGGAGGGGGGGGGGGGAGGGGACGGGGGGGGGGGGGGGGAATGAACCACTTGGCAACCCCTCGAGGCGCAGTGTGTTTGTTGCTGTTCTTGCTTCCTGCGCTGTAATGCTTTTGTTTTCATCCCTTCACCTGTGTATTTGTCATGTTGCAGTGCAAGTTTTGGTGCCCAAATTCATTCACACACACTCTCTCTCACTCTCTCTCTCTCTCTCTCTCTCTCTCTCTCTCACTCTCACTCTCTCTCTCTCTCTCTCTCTCTCTCTCTCTCTCTCTCTCTCTCACTCTCTCTCTCTCTCTCTCTCTCTCTCTCTCTCTCTCTCTCTCTCTCTCTCTCTCTCTCACTCTCTCTCTCTCTCTCTCTCTCTCTCTCTCTCTCTCTCTCTCTCTCTCTCTCTCTCTCTCTGTTAGTCGCTGCTGTTCGCAGTCTAACGTATGAATCACAGCCTGGTTGATCAGGTACCTTGAGTAGGTGTTTTATCACGTAAGCAGGTCACACAGGGCTTGTGGGTGTAGGCGGAGAGCATGTGGCCCACGGTGTAAACACAGTCCACGTGTCGGAGAGTTTAGTCACCGACGGTGTAAACACAGCCCACGTGTCGTAGAATAAAGCCACCGACGGTGTAAACACAGCCAACGTGTCGGAGAGTAAAGCCACCGACAATGTAAACAAAGCCCACGTGTAAAGCCACCGACGATGTAAACACAGCCCACGTGTTTGTCAATGACGTCACTGATATAAACACAGGCCACGTGCTTGAGTGACGTCACTGATATAAACACAAGCCACGTGTCTGAGAGTGACGTCACTGATGTAAACACAAGCCACGTGCCTGAGAGTGACGTCACTGATATAAACACAGGCCACGTGCCTGAGAGTGACGTCACTGATGTAAACACAGGCCACGTGCCTGAAGGAGTGACGTCACTGATATAAACACAGGCCACGTGCTTGAGTGACGTCACTGATATAAACACAGGCCACGTGCCTGAGAGTGACGTCACTGATGTAAACACAGGCCACGTGCTTGAGTGACGTCACTGATATAAACACAGGCCACGTGTCTGAGTGACGTCACTGATGTAAACACAAGCCACGTGCCTGAAAGAGTGACGTCACTGATGTAAACACAAGCCACGTGCTTGAAAGAGTGCTGTTCACAAATAATCCCAGCAATAGGGTGGGGTGGGGGGGGAGGTTGTTCTGAACAGTTCTGAAGTCTCGGATGTAACACTGAACACTTCAGAGGTCAGATTTGTTTCATTGAACTGTTGTATCATAACTCCCTTCCCCCCCCCCCCGGACCTCTCACTTCACCCCCCCACACACACCTGACCCCCCACACACCTGACCCCCCACACACCTGACCCCCCACACACCTGATCCCCCCACACACCTGACACTCTACAACCTTACCTAACCCCCACAACCTGACAACCCCCACACACACACCTCTCAAGGGACCACCTTCCTACTTTTCCTATCAGTTCTCACACTCACTCACTCACTCACTCAGCCGCGAGGTCCCCCTGTATAATGGAGAGAATGATCATTTTGGGGGGTCAATAATCACACGGTCTTATCATGTATTGTTCTGCCATACCTCCGTAATTTTGTGATAAGGCTCATGTAATTACTAGAGATAGGAGGTTGCCCCCTTACTCAAGCCGCGTTCACCTCAGTTATGTGACCAGTTTTTGCGCGTTATCCATAAAACTGCTTAATTGACTTAGCACGCACTCAGAGATTAAATTAATGTGATGTTCGTGCAACCGGTTTCTGCAACTTTTTGTCAATGGCTTGTCTAATTTTGTTGGTGGTTTTATGATTTTTTTTGTTGAGTGAGGAATTATGTCTGTTGTGTTGCATTTTTTTATCACTACAAAGCGCTATGAATTGGGGTTCTAAGATGCGTAAAGTGGGTACGTTGCAGGGTACAGCCCCGTCCTTCAAAGACCCTAAGTCCATTCCATGCACCCGCCAAACCCCCTTGTTTATGAATGAAAAACGGTTTACACACGACTCACAACTGATTTCGTTCGAACACTTCCGGAACAAGTGTTTCACTGACGAATTTTGTTCGAATCACAATGCTATAAATGCTTCACCCACGTACTACAAATACAAATAATCGCCAACAGAACCTAAACACCTAACCTAACCTATACCTATATATGCACAATATGCTAATATATTATAATATTAATTTATACTTGAGAAAATTCCCGTTTTGAATGAACAGCATGTTAAAATTTATGAATGCGTCTGTGGGGTCGACCGCTGGATGTAATGGACTTGAGTCGAGGACGGGTTGACATCTAACCTAACCTATGCCTATATATGCACAATATGCTAATGTATTATAATATTAATTTATATTTGAGAAAATTACCGTTTTGAATGAACAGCATTTAATAATTTATGAATGCGTCTGTGGGGTCGACCGCTGGATGGAATGGACTTGAGTCGAGGACGGGTTGCAGGGTGTGTGGTGGCACTGGACTTGTTCCGTCACGCTCCCAAGGTGTGTGGTCGGCTTGGACTTGTTGTCCCATGCTCTTGGGGGTGTGTAGTGGTGGCTTTGGACTTGTTTGGTCGCGCCTCGTGTTACGTCGTGTAATGGGGGTCGTACTAAGGGAAATCAGTCTGGTTCGGAGGTCGTTTCCTGGTGTATAGAGTATACACACACACACACACACACACACACACACACACACACACACACACACACACACACACACACACACACACACATACACACACACACACACACACGCTAATGGAATGCATTAGGGGGTGATGTGGTGGAGGCTGACTCCATACACAGTTTCAAGTGTAGATATGACAGAGCCCAGTAGGCTCAGGAATCTGTACACCTGTTGATTGACGGTTGAGAGGCGGGACCAAAGAGCCAGAGCTCAACCCCCGCAAACACAACTAGGTGAGTACAACTAGGTGAGTACACACCGGGCCGGTGGCTGTGTGGACAGCACGCTTGATACGTAGTCATGTGCACCGGGGTTCGATTTCCGGGGCCGGCAGAAACAAATGAGCGGAGTTTCTTTCACCCTGATGTCCTTGTTACCTAGCAGTAAATAGGTTCCTAGGAGTTAGACAGCTGTTACGGAGCTGTTTCCTGTGTGTGTGTGTGTGTGTACTCACCTAGTTGTGCTTGCGGGGGTTGAGCTCTGGCTCTTTGGTCCCGCCTCTAGTGGTCCTGTGTGTGTATGTGTGTGTGTGTGTAAAGAAAAAGTAGTTAAAAACAGTTGATTGATTGACAGTTGAAAGGCGGGCCGAAAGAGCAGAGCTCAACCCCCGCAAGCACAACTAGGTGAGTACACACACACATACACACACACAGCTGGAAAAAGTTCAGAGGTATGCCACTAGACTAGTCCCAGAACTAAGAGGCATGAGTTACGAGGAAAGGCTGCGGGAAATGCACCTCACGACACTATAGAGGACAGAAGAATAAGGGGAGACATGATCACTACCTACAAAATTCTCAGAGGAATTGACAGGGTAGATAAACAACACGGGTGGGACACGAACAAGGGGACACAGGTGGAGACTGAGTACCAAAATGAGCCACAGGGACGTTAGGAAGAACTTTTTCAGTGTCAGAGTAGTTGAATAACGAGTAATGAGCTTCGGGGCTCATTAACTGTTTAATGTTTGTAAACACAGTTGTCAATGGGTGGAAAAAAGATGGAGAAGTTCGTAAGTATTTGTGTGATGAGTCCTTTATCAACGGTGTGATGAGTCCTTTATCAACGGTGTGATGAGTCCTTTATCAACGGTGTGATGAGTCCTTTATCAACGGTGTGATGAGTCCTTTATCAACGGTGTGATGAGTCCTTTATCAACGGTGTGATGAGTCCTTTATCAACGGTGTGATGGCTTTGTTGATGAGCTTTGTTTGACATCACGTGTCACCTGGTCCATTGGGTGTGTCACCTGGTCCATTGTGTGTGTCACCTGGTCCATTGTGTGTCACCTGGTCCGTTGTGTGTCACCTGGTCCATTGTGTGTGTCACCTGGTCCATTGTGTGTGTCACCTGGTCCATTGTGTGTCACCTGGTCCATTGTGTGTGTCACCTGGTCCATTGTGTGTGTCACCTGGTCCATTGTGTGTGTCACCTGGTCCATTGTGTGTGTCACCTGGTCCATTGTGTGTGTCACCTGGTCCATTGTGTGTGTCACCTGGTCCATTGTGTGTGTCACCTGGTCCATTGTGTGTCACCTGGTCCATTGTGTGTGTCACCTGGTCCATTGTGTGTGTCACCTGGTCCATTGTGTGTGTCACCTGGTCCATTGTGTGTGTCACCTGGTCCATTGTGTGTGTCACCTGGTCCATTGTGTGTGTCACCTGGTCCATTGTGTGTGTGTCACCTGGTCCATTGTGTGTGTCACCTGGTCCATTGTATGTGTGTGTCACCTGGTCCATTGTGTGTGTGTCACCTGGTCCATCATGTGTTACCTCCCCCCCCCCGGGTGACCTGTGGGGGGGGGGAACACTCTGAGAACTGTGTACAGGTAAACTCTAGGTAAGACCAGACCATTCGTTATGTATGGAATATTTTCATGTTTTACGACCCAGCAAACAAATTATACACTGTGTATTAGTATACATTATTCCCTTTGTTAATAAGTAACTACCTGGCTGTATAAGGGTGTATGCCGTACGTAATTATTGCACACCTGCAACGGATAGCGCGCGCACACACACACACACACACACACACACACACACACACACACACACACACACACACACACACACACACTTACACTTATCCTGTAACTACACTTAGGTAATTACACTTAGGTAATTACACACACACACACACACACACACACACACACACACACACACACATGACGAGGACTGAAACAGCCAGTACAGCAGTACAGGATGAAGGGAAGACACATTCTTCAATCAAGAAAGACCTGTGAGTGGCCATTAATCTGACGTCAGGAGCTCACATTACCCCAACAACAACAGCTCAGTGTAACAACCTCACCGACATCCGCTTATCCTTCAGAAACTTGGATTAGCAGGCTTTCCCGGACCCTATATACAGCGAAAAATGGAACCCACCTGCTCAATTACTGCTGGGTGAACAGGGGCGAAGAGTTATAGAGAGGTAACCTGCTAATTTTTTCCCGGTCGCGGATCGAACCCAGTTGTTTCGTAGGGGAGATCCACCAGCATGGAACACTTACCTGAAAAAAAAGGACAAGGAGGAATTAGAAAAGGTCCAAAGATATGCAACGAGACTAGTTCCTGAGCTGAAGGGATTGAGCTATGAGGAAAGACTGAGAGAACTGGACCTTACCACCCTGGAGGAAAGGTGAGTTAGGGGGAGACATGATAACAACATACAAGATTCGAGGGGAAATTGACAATTTAAACAAAAGCAGCGTTGTTCAAAGTTAGGAACAGCAGCACGAAGGGTCATGGATGGAAACTAGAGACGCAAATACGTCACAAAACGTCAGAAAAAACGTTTTCAGTGGTAAAGCTCTCAATAAGAGGATCAGGTTAGACGTAGAAGCTGTTGAACCTAATTACATTCAAAGTTTTATATGACAATAATGTAAAAGATTGAGAAATTAGTCATTGAATTAATTTAAGAACGTTCGGAAGGCGGGGACTAGGAGCCTAGCTCAACCCTGCGAGTACAGCTACAGGCACATCTCAGCCACCGGCTCTACAGGGGCCGGTGGCTGAGCGGACAGCACGCTGGGCGCGTGATCCTGTGATCCCCGGTTCAATTCCGGCGAGAAACAATGGGCAGAGTTTCTTTCACCCTGATGTCTCCTGTTACCTAGCAGTAAATAGGTACCTGGGAGTTAGTCAGCTGTCACGGGCTGCTTCCTGGGGTATGTGTGAGTGTGGAGGGGGGGGGGGGAAATAATAGTAACAGTTGATTGACAGTTGAGAGGCGGGCCTAAAGAGCAGAGCTCAATCCCCGCAAGCACAACTAGGTGAATACATCTAGGTGCTTCCAGTTCTGCAAGCACTGGAACACAAGTAACAATGATATAAAATAGGAACAATGTCACATTGGTATAAAATATATATATATATACCCTGGCCCACCCATAGACTCAGCCCAGTGAGTTATTACAGCCCTAATTTTCCAAGGGGAGGAAATTAGTATATCATAATATATTTCTCAATTAGCGTTTTCTCCAACTTTAAATCATTCTTCGGGTTTCTCCCTCAGGCCTTCATGACCAATGGCACCAACATGAATCTCCAAGTCTCCACCACAGGCTTCTCCAACAACCATAAAGAGGTCGACTTTGACAAGGAGCCCGGCAAGGTGAGACTATTTTTGTTTTTTCCCCTTTTTTCGTTTTATCACATCATTTTGAATTGCTTTTATATTCTCGTGGGTTTTGTTTAGGCAGACAGGTGATAAAACTCATTGTGGTGTTTGTTTGTTTGTGTGTTACCAGGAGGCCTGGTCGACGACCGGGCCGCGGGGACGCTAAGCCCCGGAAGCACCTCAAGGTAACCGGGAGCTGAGTTGGTCGTGAATCTGGTCTGACTGGTCTATATCACAGATATAAAAGCTTTTCAAAGTTACCCATCACAGATGAGGACACAGTTCAAATACACCAATCACAGATGAGGACACAGTTCAAATGCACCAATCACAGATGAGGACACAGTTCAAATGCACCAATCACAGATGAGGACACAGTTCAAATGCACCAATCACAGATGAGGACACAGTTCAAATGCACCAATCACAGATGAGGACACAGTTCAAATGCACCAATCACAGATGAGGACACAATTCAAACGCACCAATCACAGATGAGGACACAATTCAAATGCACCAATCACAGATGAGGACACAATTCAAACGCACCAATCACAGATGAGGACACAATTCAAATGCACCAATCACAGATGAGGACACAGTTCAAATGCACCAATCCCAAATCTAGAAACATTACAAACGCACCAAACACAGACGAGGAAACTTTTCCAGCTGAGGATTGACTTAAATAACTTAGAATTTAGGCACCGTTGACCTGAAATGGTCTCGTGACCTTGGATGACCTTGTTGGCCACCCGTCGTCTCCGGGTCATTGGTCTCTTATAAACCCTTCTCAAAGGGCCCCGCATCATTAGACCAAAACTACCGGGTTTAGCACTGAGGGACCTATTTAAACCAGTCCTGGGGGAGGGGAGTAGGGGGGTAGGTTTGTTTGGTCTATAACTACTATAATCTTGAGAACTACCAGATTACGTAGCATTAATGTAACTAACGATGCCAGCCCTTCGAGGGAGCCGCCCCCAATCCCCCCCTCCCCTCTCGTGATCCAAGCAACTATAATTTTTGCAATTATAGTACCAATGGCAGCGTGGCCCCGGGTAGTTAGGTAGGCAGGTAAGAGGTGTTGGGAACTATCAACAATCTTAAAACCCATTCAAGAATCAATAATAAGCAACAATACATAACAAACATTTGATAAACAAAAGAAGAATCACCGCCACGTGGAGTAAAAAAAAATATACACAAATTCACTATATGGCAACACCGTAAACGCGCGAAAAAGTTCGACGTAAACATTAGCGACGACACATCACGACGCGCGAAAATTAAAGAACGCTAAAACGTGAAGGGGGTCCGAGAGAGCATGTTCTAAAATAAACAAAAAATTCAAATTAGAGGGATTTAAAGTACGCGTTAATTACGCGATGTAAAGATGACGGGAAATATGAGAAGAAAAATATTTTGAAAAAACGCAGGATATCTTGACATAGATTTGGGGAAAAAAAAATATTTGGGTAGAAAATCATTATTTTTATTGTTGTAACCCTTTCACTGTTGTTCCCTTACTGTTGTAACCTTTCACTGTTGTTCCCTTACTGTTGTAACCCTTTCACTGTTGTTCCCTTACTGTTGTAACCTTTCACTGTTGTTCCCTTACTGTTGTAACCTTTCACTGTTGTTCCCTTACTGTTGTTCCCTTACTGTTGCAACCCTTACACTGTAGTTCCTTTACTGCTGTAACCGTTTCACTGTTGTTCCCTTACTGTTGTAACCTTTCACTGTTGTTCCCTTACTGTTGTAACCTTTCACTGTTGTTCCCTTACTGTTGTAACCTTTCACTGTTGTTCCCTTACTGTTGTAACCCTTTCACTGTTGTTCCCTTACTGTTGCAACCCTTACACTGTAGTTCCTTTACTGCTGTAACCGTTTCACTGTTGTTCCCTTACTGTTGTAACCCTTTCACTGTTGGTCCTTACTGTTTTAACCCTTTCAACGTGATTCCCTTACTGTTGTAACCATTTCACTGTTGTTATCTTACTGTTTTAATCCTTTCACCGTTGTTATCTTACTGTTTTAATCCTTTCACCGCTGTTATCTTACTGTTTTAATCCTTTCACCGCTGTTATCTTATTGTTTTAATCCTTTCACCGTTGTTATCTTACTGTGTTAATCCTTTCACCGTTGTTATCTTACTGTTTAAATCCTTTCACCGTTGTTATCTTACTGTTTAAATCCTTTCACCGTTGTTCCCTTATTGTTCTCCCCCTTGCTGTTGCCCCCCATACTGTTGATCCCTTACTGTTGACACCACTTACTGTTCATCACCTTACTGTTGACCGTTCCCCATTAACTGTTGTCACCGTAATGACACTACTGTTTAATAACCGCATCACATCAGGTGAAGTAAACGCTGGCTTGAGTGGCTCTAGACCCTAGGACCAAGGACACTTCAGCGCCGTCCATCCTGGGCCGAATATTTCCCCAATGTAAACAAAAAAACAAAAGAGAGCGGGCGCGCCGAGGATCCTGTTAAACAAAGACCCAATGGAGAAGTGATATTATTAAGCACATCTGTTGCCCTCCCCCGCGGCTCTGCTTTTACAGTAGCAGCAGCAGCAGCAGCAGCAGCAGCAATGAGAGATGGCAGGTGCGCTGAAGGACATATTAGCATATATTAATTTTCTTGCCTAGCGCATGCGCCTTGAGGGGGTTCGGAAACGCTAGCAGGTGGTGCCCGGGGTGGAGCGTAACGGGTCTAGGGGGGCGGAGCGTCAGGGCCCCGGGCCGCGCGTAATGCATCCTCGACGACAACAGGCTACTCATTTGGTAATTTACTCCGGTAATTAAGTTCATTTTGATAATGGAACGACACAAAAAAGTAGTTTGCTGTTTATTATACACGTCATATATACGGATCTACTAAGCGGTTATCATCAGGCGTGTAATTTATACTATAGCGGGCAAGAGACTTGATGTTAATGACTGACCCAGCCTAATTATTTTCCCATTATGAGGTAATTAAAGTTAATTAGCGCAAAGTGGCTCCGACAAGAGCTTGTTGGCACTGTCTAAGCCTACCCCCCTCCCCCCCTCCCCCTGTCACCCTTCCCTGCCTCTTAACCCCTTTTTTTCCACGGTTAATTACCGTTATTAAACCCCCCTTGATAGCCTAATCATCTTGTTAAACGCCCCAAGATCGTTAATCGCACTCACGTTCAGCGTTGGCCGTTATTAACTTCAAATATATTAACGTTTCTTAGACGCTAATATTTACGTAATTAAAGTTGCTTTAAGTGTCTTTAAATAAGACGTTTCTTCAATTAATACCATCCTATATTCTTCAATTAATATGCATCCTTATAAACAAATCCACAAGGGCCGTGACGAGGATTCGAACCTGCGTCCGGGAGCTTCATCCTTATATATTCTTATATTTGCAAATTATACCCCCTTAACCTCAAAGGGGATCTACCTGCCCCATTACCTTCAGGAAGTACCCGCCTGCCCCATTACCTTCAGGAAGTACCCGCCTGCCCCCATTACCTTCAGGAAGTACCCGCCTGCCCCCATTACCTTCAGGAAGTACCCGCCTGCCCCATTACCTTCAGGAAGTACCCGCCTGCCCCCATTACCTTCAGGAAGTACCCGCCTGCCCCCATTACCTTCAGGAAGTACCCGCCTGCCCCATTACCTTCATGAAGTACCCGCCTGCCCCCATTACCTTCAGGAAGTACCCGCCTGCCCCCATTACCTTCAGGAAGTACCCGCCTGCCCCCATTACCTTCAGGAAGTACCCGCCTGCCCCATTACCTTCAGGAAGTACCCGCCTGCCCCATTACCTTCAGGAAGTACCCGCCTGCCCCATTACCTTCAGAAAATACCCGCCTGCCCCATTACCTTCAGAAAATACCCGCCTGCCCCATTACCTTCAGGAAGTACCCGCCTGCCCCCATTAGCACCCATTAATCTACATGTAAAAATATTCCACGAAAGAAAATATGAAAAAATGTGTAAAAGTCGAGCAATATTTTTCCCGTCATGTTAATGAGTAAATAATTTATATTTCAATATCGATAATGGAAGCTCGAACTCTTCTGCTGGACATAATAGGTTGTTGGATCCGTTTAGGCTACGAATAGGTGATGAGATCCTTCAACACACTGCAATAGAAATATTTAGACTTTCTATAGCATAAGAGATCATATGAAGCGGCCTCGCTTCATGCAGGTCGGCGTTCAATCCCCAACCGTCCACAAGTGGTTGGGCACCATTCCTTTTCCCCTCGTCTCGTTCTGTTTAATAATCCTTATTAAACAGAATCCTTATCAGGGGTCAGGATGCTTATCCTGACCCCTACCCAGTGCTATATAGCCGTAACGGCTTAGCGCTTTCTCCTGATAGGTCCATGCCATTCCTATGCAATACATATATATATACGGATTCTTCTCCCTATTAAAGAGGTGATCCGACATTCTTTAACTAGGTGATAATTAACACTCTCCTAAAGTAATTAGATCCTCTTAGCTGGCCGACGTGTAATTAGCTGCTGCTATACTCCGCAATTGGTAATTGCGCTCTCCCAAACTACCCAGTAGGCAATTAGAGGCTCCACAATGACCCAGACGGCGATAAGTATGCAATAAACAAACCCCCCTAACACGTGGTTGCCCCCCCCCCCCCCCCGGCCAATCCTACATACAGCGATAGAAGAAGACTCTAAACTCCTTCAGGAAGAAAAAGAAATTGAAATTGATTTCAGGAAGTGTAAACACGTTTCAGTCTTTCCTTCAGCGCTAGAATCGACCGGTTTAGGTCGCGTTGCTTCTTTTTTTGTTTATGATCGCATTCCAAACAGCTTCGAAATATGGCTTAAATATAGTCGTCGTGACTTGGCGCTTTCCACTGATAGTTCCCCCCCCCCTTCCTCCCTCTCCTCCCCCCCCCCCTTCCCAGTGCTTCTACCATGGGGGGGGGGGGAACGAGACAATTTGCATATGAACACCAGATGATTTGATAACGATCTTCAATTGACACACAGCAGGTGACAAGTCGTCCTATAAATGGACGTGTGTGTGTATGTGTGTATGTGTGTGTGTGTGTGTGTGTGTGTGTGTGTGTGTGTGTGTGTGTGTGTGTGTGTGTGTGTGTGTGTGTGTAAGTGGTGGGGCGAGGGTTTGACCCACTAAAAAGATAACCCATGTTTTTATTGCATGATGAGCACGCTGGGAGGTGCAATAAACTTTTACAGTGGAGAGAGAGAGAGAGAGAGAGAGAGAGAGAGAGAGAGAGAGAGAGAGAGAGAGAGAGAGAGAGAGAGAGAGAGAGAGAGAGAGGGAAGTAAGTAGCGTTTCCTTTCACCTCATGCCTCTGTACACCTGCCAATAAATATCATATCAAGGAGTTTGACAAGTTACATTCGGACCCAATCCATTGGATTGTCATTTGGTGATCAGTAGTTAGATACACACATACACACAGCGTGCCACAAGGGCCGATGGCTGACTGGACAGCACGCTGGACGATTGATCCTGTAGTCCCGGGTTCGATTCCCGGCGCCGGCGAGAAACAATGGGCAGAGTTTGCAGGCGATGAGTCACAATAACGTGGCTGAAGTATGTTGACCAGACCACACACTAGATGTTGAAGGGACGACGACGTTTCGGTCCGTCCTGGACCATTCTCTTTCTTTCTTTCTTTCACCCTGATGCCCCTGTTACCTAGCAGTAAATGTGTTCGAGCCAAGACCAAGTAGTGTACAGCTTACCTCGAGCAGGGAAAGGGAAAGTAGGTTGAGAGCTTCTAGAAACTAGGTTGAGAGCTTCTAGAAACTAGGTTGAGAGCTTCTAGAAACTAGGTTGAGAGCTTCTAGAAACTAGGTTGAGAGCTTCTAGAAACTAGGTTGAGAGCTTCTAGAAACTAGGTTGAGAGCTTCTAGAAACTAGGTTGAGAGCTTCTAGAAACTAGGTTGAGAGGGGAAGAAGGGAGGGGGAGAAGGTAGGGGGTGTAATTGAGCAATTAGTAAATGGACGAACAATTAATTAATTACACAGTATTCGCGTGACGCCCCCCCCCTGGTTCGTCAGGCCGTTATTGCTAAATTGCGATGTTCGCCCCCCCCCCCAGCCTGCTAGCCTTGTCCTAACTGTTGCGTTATAATTGAAACTCGTCTGACGATTCGAATGGTTTGTGGAATCTGGTCATAAAAGTTATGGATGGAGGTGGCTTTCGCGCCTTCCTCTTCCAGTACTTTCCACGTCTTGACCCCCCGTTCGAGGTACACCGGTACATTCCTTACATTTCTTGCCCCTTGTTTGTGGTTCCAGCCTCCCATTTGTGTGTTCTCGCGTTCGACTTTCTTTCCTTTAGAGAGAGCTGTCCTGGTCCGCCTGGTCCATTCTCTTCAGTATCTTGTATGGTGTGATCATTACCCGTCACACCTTGATTCAGTTCTGATTTTATGCTAGACATGTTGGGGACTGATGGCCGGTGTTGCATAGTCCAGTATTCTACATGTATATATATATATATATATATATATATATATATATATATATATATATATATATATATATATATATATATATATATATATATATATATATATATACTCTTTTTCCAGTGTTGGTCTAATATATATTGTGTTGTCAGTCCTGGTTTAGGTGTTAAACGATGGAGTGTCAGTGGGTGTAGGTAGTGGTGGTGGAGACAGTCAGTGGGTGTAGGTAGTGGTGGTGGAGACAGTCAGTGGGTGTAGGTAGTGGTGGTGGAGACAGTCAGTGGGTGTAGGTAGTGGTGGTGGAGACAGTCAGTGGGTGTAGGTAGTGGTGGTGGAGACAGTCAGTGGGTGTAGGTAGTGGTGGTGGAGACAGTCAGTGGGTGTAGGTAGTGGTGGTGGAGACAGTCAGTGGGTGTAGGCAGTAGTGGTGGTGGAGACAGTCAGTGGGTGTAGGCAGTAGTGGTGGTGGAGACAGTCAGTGGGTGTAGGCAGTAGTGGTGGTGGAGACAGTCAGTGGGTGTAGGCAGTAGTGGTGGTGGAGACAGTCAGTGGGTGCAGGCAGTAGTGGTGGTGGAGACAGTCAGTGGGTGCAGGCAGTAGTGGTGGTGGAGACAGTCAGTGGGTGCAGGCAGTAGTGATAAGAACCACTGTGTTAAGGGTATGTAGTATGAGGCCAAGATGATGGGTGTGTGTCAACAAGACTCCCTCAAACGACGACCAATCGCGTAGCAGCAATTGGCAAGTCCTGCAGCACGACCCTGCAACCCGACCAAGCAGTTCAGTATTCACGAATCAACATATCATCTCATATTTTCCGCTCGGGGCGGCTTTCCTCGCGTTAATTGAGAGGACTTCCTGGCGGGAGTCTCCGCTACACCGGGGCCATGTATACCTGGCCGTCTCCCGCGTCCTCACCCATGTATAAAGGGGCCTCCCCCACCACCCCCATAGACGCCACAAACCTGTCCCATAGACGTCACAATCCAACCCCATAGATAACACAACCCCACTCTATATCCGACACAAACCGAGCATTGAAGATAGCCTTTCAACCGCTTCAAAAGAGGGGGGAGGGATATCAACCCCCCTCCTATAAACGACACAAACCTCCCTATAAACGACACAACCCTCCCTATAAACAACACAACCTCACCCCCTATAAACAACACAACCTCACCTCCTATAAACAACACAACCTCACCCCCTATAAACAACACAACCTCACCCCCTATAAACAACACAACCTCACCCCCTATAAACGAGACAACCCTCCCCTATAAACGACACAACCCCCCCTATAAACGACACAACCTCACCCCCCTATAAACAACACAACCTCACCCCCCTATAAACGACACAAACCCCCCTATAAACGACTCAACCTCACCCCCCTATAAACAACACAACCTCACCCCCCTATAAACGACACAAACCCCCCTATAAACGACACAACCCTCCCCTATAAACGACACAAACCCCCCTATAAACAACACAACCTCACCCCCCTATAAACGACACAAACCCCCCTATAAACGACACAACCTCACCCCCCTATAAACAACACAACCCCAACATAAAGGACCGTCTTAAAACGGGTTCAATGATGCGGGAATCACACCCAACAGCCGTCAACCCGGCAGCTCCGAGGCGACTCCATCCTTTATACCCGGTGTGATCGCTGCTGTTGTTGTTGTTGTTATAGACGAGAAAGTCACTTCGAGAGAGAGAGAGGGGGGGGGGGGGTTGGGGGTGGTGCTCAGGGACAATGGCCCTTGTGAAGTCGTATTATTGGGGCTATTCCTGCGCAACGCCTCGCTTCCTGCTTCAATGGACCTGCCCATTTGACGTCTCAGAGGACAATGGGTGTAGCGGGTGTCACACTCTCCTCCTTCCCTCTACACCCCCCCCCCTTCCCTTTACCCCTCTGCCCCTTAGCCCTTATTTTTCTCCATGTAAAACACCCAGGCCTCTCTCTCTCTCTCTCTCTCTCTCTCTCTCTCTCTCTCTCTCTCTCTCTCTCTCTCTCTCTCTCTCTCTCTCTCTCTCTCTCTCAACCAAAAGATATAATTCCAGAAAGTAATTATTCACAGCGGAAAGGGCAGATAATCATCCGAAACGCTGATGAAACAGAAGAAGTGTTAGAAAAGCTCAGAGGACGTCAGCAGCACGAATAGAGACGTCAGCCAGGAGAGAGAGAGAGGGGGGGGGTGGCTGGGGTGTGGGGAGGGGGGCAGAGGTGATGGGGAATAGGGGGGTGTAAGGGGGGGAGAGGGGATCGCGTTGACCGGCATGAAATCAATATTTACCTCTTTCTTCAGTGACCCGTGTGTGAATAGGGCAGGGGAACGGGTGTCAAAGGTGAAGAAGGGACGACAGGCGCTGATTAACGGTGTCAAAGGTGTCGGGAGGGAGGGAGTGGGAGAGGGAGAGGGAGGGTAGTGGCGTTAAAGGTGGGAAGGGAGGGAATCTGATCAACCAGGCTGTGATTCATACGTTAGGTTGCGAGCAGCTGACTCCAACAGCCTGGTTGAATAGTCCAGCAACTACGAGGTCTGCTCGGGGACCGGGCCGCAGGGACGTTGAGATCCGAAATTATCGTGATGTAATGTAGAAGGCGCAGTGTCAAATGTTTACGAAAATGGAGAATATGGACAGAGAGAGAGAGAGAGAGAGAGAGAGAGAGAGAGAGAGAGAGAGAGAGAGAGAGAGAGAGAGAGAGAGAGAGAGAGAGAGACAGAGAGAGAGAGAGAGAGAGAGAGAGAGAGAGAGAGAGAGAGACAGAGAGAGAGAGAGAGAGAGAGAGAGAGAGAGAGAGAGAGAGAGAGAGAGAGAGAGAGAGAGAGACAGAGAGAGACAGAGTACTAGTAAAGGAGCATGGTATGGTCATAGTATATGGAATATGTGCTCAGATCACACATTATTCACATATATAACTAACTTCATGTGCTGCTTGAGCTACAAGTCACACTGGCTGAGCAAAGTACAGATAAGCAACACCTTAAGATCAATTATTTGTTTTTCTTTTACCTTTATATTGGCGGTAACAGACCTGAATGGAGTTCATATACGGGAACATACTGAAGGAGCTCAACCCATCATCATAGGAAGGAGAAATATAGGGGATATGATCCAAACATACAAAATACTTAGTGGCATCACTGGCATAGAGACACGCAAGGGCAGTAAGCAAAATAAAATAGCCGATCTCCATCCTTAGTTTTAAAAAAATGAATAACAATAAGGGGGGCAATGCACTATTAATTTGTTAAGACGGGGCCAGCAGCTGAAACTCAATCCTACAGGCTCTTTTAGGTAAGAACACACACACACACACACACACACACACACACACACACACACACACACACACACACACACAGACACACACACACACACACACACACACACACACACACACACACACGCACACCTTCATATGTAGATATGATAGGGCCCAGTAGGCTCAGGAATCTGTACACCAGTTGAGTGACAGTTGAGAGGCGGAACCAAAGAGCCAGAGCTCAACCCCCGGAAGCACAAATAGATGAGTACAACCTATTTTCCTGTACAAAATTCTCACCCCGCGAGCTAAACCTGACCAGAAATACACTAATTGGCTGCTAATGGGTCGGAGCTAACAGCCAACGAAACTCCAATTTATGGCACTGGTTCCCCTCGGCAGTTAACGAGGAGGAACAAGGCAGTTACTGGAGGCACGGCTATTAAACTGTCACTCAAACGTCTTGGCCGCCAACTATCACACAAGAGGACTTGACCTTTGAGTTACTTTGACTCACTACAAGTAACGCCTTAAGCAACAACATTAAGTAATAAGTCGCGTCTTGGAACACTAAAACTAGGCAAGGAGGTTATCTTGAGATGATATGATTTCTCGGACTTTGAAGGACTCGCTAGATGATACATCTAGACGAACGTTCAACATCTAGACGAACGTTCAACATCTAGACGAACGTTCAACATCTAGACGAACGTTCAACATAACTACATGACTCTTGAAAATCTAGATGAACGTTCGACATCTGGAATTCAGATGAATGTTCAACATCGAGACAATTCAAGACAATGTGCAAACAAATTTAACTGCTTTTAGAACGACTTCAAAATACTTACACTTAAACCCGTATTCATCTAGAGCCCAAGTGTGCGCTACATATATACACACACTAACTAACAGACCAAGTGTGAGGTTATCAACTAGAGATATCAGGTAGGGATATCCTCCTCATCCTCGAGGCTGATAATTTAGATATCAAGTCTCTCCTTATTACCCAAGACAGGCCAGCCAGGGCCTGGCCTGCCCCTCGACCCAGCGAGTGGTCCTCGAGGTAACGGATATGGAGGCATAATGGGCCGACTGGTGCGTGTGGTCGAGGACCGACATAAAAGCCTATTAGAGAGTGTGAACAGAGAGGTCGTCCCGCCCCGGGCTAGGTTTGGACAGATTTACTGGGCCTTGATGGATGGCCCGTTTTATAGACCTATTCTTACCAGCTCTCTCTCGCATCCCTCGGCCTATCCTGCGGTCCACCTGCCTCCTGCACGATGCCTATCCTCTCCAAATCCCAGAAAACATCTTCCTACGGTATGCTGCATCCTTAATTGAGCTAAAACTGACAGGCAAATGGCCGAAACGTTGGGTTGAGTGGATAGAGTAACGCCTCAAGTTGGCAAGATTTGCGGTCACTGGCCCATTTTCTATGGTTAAAGGTACATTTTTCTCTGGTCAGGGGACACGTTGTTGGGTCTGACCGCAGTAGCCTCGCTGGTCAAGGAGGCGGGCGGGGGTGTTGGCCCATGGTCCAACAATTTCTCAAAAGGTTGGAAAGTGTATTTGGAAACGGTGTGGTGAGGCGTTTTTGTCCGGACAAATGATGGAGGCAGTGATGACTAGATGGCTGTATCAGGAGATAACTGTTGTGAGAGTGACTGTATTGGGTGGTTGGTGGTGGTGGCTGTTGCTCCAGGAACAGACGGTGATGACGGAACATGTTTGGCTTGGTCGTCGGATGATAGATCTATCTTGGCCGTCGTCTGATAGATCTATCTTGGCCGTCGTGTGATAGATCTATCTTGGCCGTCGTCTGATAGATCTATCTATCTTGGCCGCCGTCTGATAGATCTATCTTGGCAGCCGTCTGATAGATCTGGCTTCTGGTTCATATATATTTGTTTATATATATATATATATATATATATATATATATATATATATATATATATATATATATATATATATATATATATATATACACAATATATAGAGTTCTAACATTCTTGTACAGCCACTAGTACGCATAGCGTTTCGGGCAGGGCCTTAATCCTAATTTTCCCCTGGAATACGACCCGCTAAATCGTTTAACAACCAGGTACCCATTCACTGCTGGGTGAACAGAGGCTACAGTTAAGGATTGGCGCTGGGCCAATCCTCCCCCGGTCAAGATACGAACCCAGGCGAAAGCGCTCGCGAAGCGCCGGGTGGGTGTCTTACCACTGCTCCACTTTATATGCTACATAGATCTTCGGCTGTGTCAGGTCACCCTGTTCCCGTCTGAGAGTTAATGGCGTCCTAGCTGTGGCGTCCTAGCTGTGGTGTCCTAGCTGTGGTGTCCTAGCTGTGGCGTCGTAGCTGTAGTGTCCTAGCTGTGGCGTCCTAGCTGTAGTGTCCTAGCTGTGGCGTCCTAGCTGTAGTGTCCTAGCTGTGGTGTCCTAGCTGTGGCGTCCTAGCTGTAGTGTCCTAGCTGTGGTGTCCTAGCTGTAGTGTCCTAGCTGTGGTGTCCTAGCTGTGGCGTCCTAGCTGTGGCGTCCTAGCTGTGGCGTCCTAGCTGTGGTAGTGGACATAGTGGAGGCCCCCCTAACAATAATGGTTGACTTTATTGGTCAATAACCTGTTGTAGAGAGTTTTGACCAAGCAAGGCTTCGTTTATTGCCCCTTCCCTAACGGTTGTAGCCCCCACGCTACAAACTGCCTTTAGAAACTTGTGTCAGGAATAATTCAGAACCCTGTATACCACATATGTCAGACCAATCCTGGAGTATGTAGCTCCAGCCTGGAGTCCATACCTTGTTAAGCACAAGAGAAAGTTAGAGAAGATTTAGCGGTATGCCACCAGACTCGTCCCAGAGCTGAGAGATATGAGTAACGAGGAAAGGCTACGGGAGCTAAACCTCAGGTCCTTGGAAAGACATGATCACCACCTACAAAATTCTCAGAGGAATTGACAGGGTAGGGAAAGACAAACTATTTTACACGGGTGGAACACGAACAAGGGGACACAGGTGGGAACTTAGTACCCAAATGAGCCACAGAGACATTAAAAAGAATTTGTTAGTGTCAGAGTAGTTAACAGATGGAATGCATTAGGCAGTGATGTGGTGGAGGCTGACTCCATACACAGTTTCAGATGTAGATATGATAGAGCCCAGTAGGCTCAGGAACCTGTACACCAGTTGATTGACAGTTGAGAGGCGGGACCAAAGAGCCGAAGCTCAACCCCCGCAAGCACAACTAAGGTGAGTACGTTGTATTCTACTGTGTTATTTGTATATTTCATCCCGATGTATTCTGCTGTAGGTTGTTATCTTGATGTATTTCGGAGTATTTTAAACCTGGATCTATTTCGCTACAAAAACGCCCTTACTGAAGTAGTTAAGAACTAGTTGATCGTTATATCGAGACTTTTGAACCTCCTCAGAGAGACTTAAGGAGGTCCAAGGACCACAAGGACCGGGATTGCTAGATCCCAGGATTGGGATTAGCAGCTGCAACCACATTGTATCATCGTACAGATTCACTGGTTTGTGCTTCTATCCTCCTTTCCTCAGTTACCTTGTCACGGTGATGTTGCCTGACAATACCTCTAATTTGTAGTAGAGTCTTGGGTATGAATTTTGTTCGAGGAGGTGTTCACTTGAGACAGTTAAGCAAGTCCCAGCTGTGTCTGGGTACAAGTGACAGGATGAACAACCCAGCGGGTTTTCTTCCTATTGGGGAGTGTTGTACATGCTGCTAAGGCGGTGTGTCCACTCACAGGATGAGTGCCGCTGCCCAATACTGTCACTATGGCGGTGTGTCCACTCACAGGATGAGTGGCGCTGCCCAATACTGTCACTATGGCGGTGTGTCCACTCACAGGATGAGTGACGCTGCCCAATACTGTCACTATGGCGGTGTGTCCACTCACAGGATGAGTGGCGCTGCCCAATACTGTCACTATGGCGGTGTGTTCACTCACAGGATGAGTGGCGCTGCCCAATACTGTCACTATGGCGGTGTGTCCACTCACAGGATGAGTGGCGCTGCCCAATACTGTCACTATGGCGGTGTGTCCACTCACAGGATGAGTGGCGCTGCCCAATACTGTCACTATGGTGGTGTGTCCACTCACAGGATGAGTGACGCTGCCCAATACTGTCACTATGGCGGTGTGTCCACTCACAGGATGAGTGGCGCTGCCCTATAAACTCGCCCCTCGGGGCAAAATTTAAAAAAAATTTAAATTTGGGTATGAAGTATTCAATATGGTCTCCTTCAGCGCCTTCAGCAGCCAGCACATCTGCTCGTTCATTCCCACATATTCCAACATGGGAATGGAATGGAACTATCAGGGAAAACGCCAAGCCTGCGATTTGGAATGCCTATCCTAAATTTGCGATATCGGCGACTATCGCAAGGTTTTCTGCCCGATTTTTGCTTAGACTCAGTAGCGCTGCTTTAGTCAGTGCAGATCACTGCGGCATTAGTGTTTCGTTTAAGGCATCTTAACGCCTTAACAATGGCAGTTAGCTCTGCTTGTATTGAAAAGGCATAGTTCTTAATATGTGCTTTTTCTTCATTTCTGCGTTAAATGGCATTGTTCATAATTACAGTGCATGCTGCATTTTTTTTGCTGCTGCAAAACAATTGCATTTGTTATGGATTTTTTGTTAACATACTGTTGACCAGACCACACACTAGAAGTTGAAGAGACGACGACGTTTCGGTCCGTCCTGGACCATTCTCAAGGACCATTCTCAATTGACTTGAGAATTGTCCAAGACGGACCGAAACGTCGTCGTCCCTTCAACTTCTAGTGTGTGGTCTGGTCAACATACTTCAGCCACGTTATTGTGACTCATCGCCTGCTTAACATACTGTATTAAGTGTTATGTGAGTGTATATACCGAGTACTCACTTAGTTGTACTCACCTAGTTGTATTTGCGGGGTTGAGCTCTGGCTCTTTGGTCCCGCCTCTCAACTGTCAATCAACTGGTGTCAGTATATGAGTGTGTGTGTGTGTCTAAATAGGTGTGATTACCTAAATACACTTGCAGGGGTCGAGTCTTAGCTCCTGAGCCCTGCAATATCAGATGTCTCTTCTTTCCACCCCTCCCCCCATCACCTGTCTACACATCAGAAGTCCTCTTCATTGACTCACTTTTTTCATCTGAGAATCTGCTACGTCGCTGTCATGTCTCCTCTCCTTCCCCCCTCCAGGTGCACCTACGGTCGCCCTTCATCATGAACGGAGTGTGCGTCAGGTGGAGAGGCTACGTCGACCTTGAGCGACTGGATGGAGTGGCATGTCTGGAGTATGACGAGGACAGTGCCGCCGTGAGTATAGTGCTGCTGCTGGGGAAGGTGGGGGGAGGGTGAATAGGTGAGTAAGGGGGAAGGGGGTGAATAGGTGAGTAAGGGGGAAGGGGGGTGGATAGGTAAGGGGGAAGGGGGTGAATAGGTGAGTAAGGGGGAAGGGGGTGAATAGGTGAGTAAGGGGGAAGCGGGTGAATAGGTGAGTAAGGGGGAAGGGGGTGAATAGGTGAGTAAGGGGAAAAGGGGTAAGTGTAGGGGGGGAGATGATGAGTAAGGGGAGGTAAATATAATATCCTGTTGTTGTTATAGATTCAGCTACTGGGAATAAAAAGTTCCAAGTAGCACGGGCTATGGCGATCCCGTAGTGGACTTACCTAGGCACAGGAGCGGGGCTGTAACTGTAATAATGAATATCGTGAAGTAGGAGACTGTAATATATATATATACAACCCCACGCCTCATCTACCCTCCTCTGCCCCCCACGCAGGAGGAGGACCGGATACTACGAGAGGAGATCGAGAAATACAAGGCACGTCTTAGGGAGTTCGAAGAGAAGCAACGGGCCTTCCGCGTCCCTACCAGCGCCCACGCCCACGCCCACGCCCACGCTCACGCCCACACACACCACTCCGAGCAGGCTAACATACAAGTTCGCTAGCAGGTGAGAAATTGACAGAAAACCCCAACCGTTCTGTTGACACAATGTTTACTTTTTTCAATTTGAATATCAACATCCGTTAAGCCCCGCACACAGACTCATCTCATTGGCTGAGGGTGGGTCAGTAACAGCCAATCAGAGATGGCTGTGGGCGGGGCTTCTCTCTCTCTAACAGACACACAGGGGGACTACATATGTATATGTATACATAATACACTAATGATGGCTGTAAGTGGTACAAGAATCATTATAGGTCATTTAGCACAATGGTCTTTATGGTGTACCGGTAGAGAAATCATTATCGTCCAACTATCCTCAAATCTTTGTGCCGTTTTAGTCGTCTCGTTAAGTCGTTGATAAGTCATTGAACTATTTCTTGTTTCATTAAGGACCTATTAAGGTTATTCTACTTCCCTTTCCAATTATCCCAAAACTCATTACTTTAAATTTTTCCAACCCCATTATTCAAAATTACCCCAAACCCATTATTCAAAATTTCTCAAAACCCCTTATTCAAAATTTCCCAAACCCCCATTTCTAAAAATTCCCCCAACCCCACAAGGGGGCCTGATAGCTGAGTGGACTGCTCTTCAGATTCGTAGTTCTGAGGTTCCGGGTTCGATTCCCGGTGGAGGCGGAAACAAATGGGCAGTTTCTTTCACCCTGATGCCCCTGTTACCTAGCAGTAAATAGGTACCTGAGAGTTAGACAGCTGCTACGGGCTGCTTCCTGGGGTGTGTGTAACAAAAAGGAGGCCTGGTCGAGGACCGGGCCGCGGGGACGCTAAGCCCCGAAATCATATCTCAAGATAACCCATTTCCCAAAATTCTTACCGCCCCCCCCCCCTCTCCCTTCTCCCTTCCCCTTTTTCCCAATCACCAGCTTCCATCCCATTTCCCAAATAACGAACACTCTTTTATTTTCTGACTGGGGTCACCGCTCCTGTGCCAGGTAAGTTACGGGCTCACCATAGCCCGTGCTACTTGGAACTTGTTCCGAGTAGCTGAATCTATAACAACAACATTTCGTTTTCTTTCCAGATTCTAAGCCTGCTTCATCGAAAATCTTAACTACCAATTCTTGAGAAGAAGAAGAAGGTCGGGTCGGGGCGTTGTCAGCGGGGTTGTACGGAGTTCGAACAAGCTTGAAGACTGTTCGACAATTCGGAATGGATTCAAGGCTGTTATTACGCAATTGGACTGAGAAAGCGGCCACTCAGATGGTCTGAGAGAAACGAGCCAATTCAGAGGTTAGAAACAAGAGATCGGTACCGCTTGTACGAGAATCAAGACAATTAGGAATTGTGAAATGTTTTTTTTAAGACTGTTCGGAATGGGAAATTAAGACTGTTCGGAATGGGAAATTAAGACTGTTCGGAATGTTCGGAATACGGCTTTTGTAATTGTTCAGAGTTCTAAATGGTGTTAGACACGGCCTCGAGTGCCATATGTTCCAAACAAGGCTGTTCCATAGAACAATTTGAAAAGGACAACAAGCGCAATTGTAAATGCTTGTCCTGTCCGTTTACAAAAAAAAAGTCACCAATCAGGACCCAAGAAGCTCCATATTTCCGCCAATCAGGATCCAGGGAGTACTAGTACTCTAGTACTCCTCTAGTACTTTTTTCCCCCCATTGATCAAGCTTTGCTGACAACTGAACAATCCACCCCTCCTCTTCCTCTTTCCCTAACGAGGCAATTGAGTAGTTAACCATGAAGAGGCTGATAGTGTACGTTAATCAAAACAAACCTTATATATGAGAATATCTAATAATTACGCTCATCTCTCTAACAATACCTAACCACACTAACGACAGAACTACCTACTAATGCGTGTGTATAGTAACTATCACTATCTAACAATGCTATTAATAACTGTAACGATTTAAGATTACTAATCGAAGTCAATCATCATGATTGGAATTTCAGCTGAAATTCAAAGTCCAGTTTCCCAACCCATCCTCCTGTTTTGGTAGTTCTTACAGGAACGACGAGGATCCCGCCAAACACACACCGAAACTACGACGTTGGTACAACGTTCGAACAAGTTTTAACACCTAACCAATTATAACAAGCAATATAGCAAGTTGTAACAACGTTCTAATACGTCATAAACACGTTAAGCCAAGATGTAACAACTTTATTACAAGTTGTAACAAGCGGAAAATAGAGACAGTTTCGGTTTGTGTTTCCAGGGACCATAGTGCATATACCGACATACAACACAATTAGAAAGTAGAAATCGGTACTATTGAATTTGGACAAACCGGAAAACGAGTTTCTACTTATGTTGCAAAGACAAACTAACCCTAACCTTACCTTTCTAGGTCTAATACATGCTATCTGAGGCCAAATATAGTCCATGTGTGGGCTAGGTCGGTTGGAGCCGGTCGGCCGAGCGGACAGCACGCTGGACTTGTGATCCTGTGGTCCCTGGTTCGATCCCGGGCGCCGGCGAGAAACAATGGGCAGAGGTTCTTTCACCCTATGCCCCCTGTTACCTAGCAGTAAAATAGGTACCTGGGTGTTAGTCAGCTGTCACGGGCTGCTTCCTGGGGGTGGAGGCCTGGTCGAGGACCGGGCCGCGGGGATACTAAAACCCCGAAATCATCTCAAGATAACCTCAAGATAACAAGATAGGCCTAGGAATATTTAATTTTTTTTAGCATAATTTCTTTCGGACTTTATAAAATGAAAAGTACAAAGTTCTACTGTCTAATTGCTTAGTACGTCTAAGTTTGTACTATGTTGCACATAGTTACAAATGTTTCTATTTAAACAGGAGGATGGGTTGGTACTCCAGTGTCACACAATGAACCGGTATCTCCCTCCCCTCCAAGTTATACCTTGTAGAACACAGGGAGTGCCATGTTCATCTCTGTTGCCATCTGAAGAACACAGGGAGAGACATGTTCATCTCTGTTGCCATCTGAACAACACAGGGAGTGCCATGTTCATCTCTGTTGCCATCTGAAGAACAAAGGGAGTTGCCATGTTCCTCTATTACAATCTGAAGAACACAGGGAGTGCCATGTTCATCTCTGTTGCAATCTGAAGAACAAAGGGAGTTGCCATGTTCCTCTATTACAATCTGAAGAACAAAGGGAGTTGCCATGTTCATCTCTATTGCAATCTGAAGAACACAGGGAGATACATGTTCATCTATTACAATCATAGAACACAGGGAGAGACATGTTCATCTCTGTTGCAATGTGAAGAACAAATGGAGTGCCATGTTCAACTATTACAATGTGAAGAACACAGGGAAAAACATGTTCATCTCTGTTGCTCGCCCAACGCAATATAAACCCTACAGTTGGCACTTATAAAACACTCGTATTGACAACCATTTAATATAAAACCAATAGTGCTGTACTAACAATTCCGATCCTAACCCCCCCCCCTTTCCTCTGGTTTAAACCCCCTAACATACGTCCGGTTTAATACAGTGACCCCCAAACCTCTGTTTAGACCCGCAGTAACCTTTCACAGCCGCCTGGCCTCCTTCTTCTATAGCTGTTTGACACCAACCCCTGACCAGGGCCTCTTAACTAATTGGTCTAACCCATTGCCACATTGTTAACCAAACCCTCGCACTTAATAGGCCATTTAGAGTAACCCCATAGACTCTTTAACCCACCCTTATATTTAAGTGATCATATGTTTTAAACATGCCCCCCTTACCCCACGTTTTGAACATGTGTGTATATATGACTTCCCTTCTCCCATGCTCCCCCCCCTCTCCCTTAAGGTAGGATTCATTCTTCCTTTTTTTGATGTTAATGTGAGAAATACAAATGTTTATGTTGTTAATGGTGATTTTTTTTTGTTTGGTTTGTGTTTGTTTGTGAGATGGCTGGTAGAAGTCAATGACGGTCGGTGCCATGATATCCGTGTACCAGCCCACACAGGTGCCGGTCTGCTCCTCCAACTATGAACAGAATATTTACATAATTCAATGATGAGAGACCAAATCTAGTCGAACTTATCCTACCCTAACCTGACCTAACTTAACCTAACCTGATCTAACTTTAGCTAGATTAGATTTGGTTGATAAAAAACAAAAATTATGAATACTAGACTATCTACTAGAGCATTCAGTACTAGTTGTGATACTGCTGCCAGAGCAGTGGTGGTGGTAGGGAGGGTGTTGGCAGACTAGGTAGTGTTTCAGACTGTTTCAGACTGTCTGAAACTGACAGAGACGTGTGTGCAATACCTGAGCATGTCATGGTATGGTAATGTTCCCCCTCGTATGATTTGTCTGTGTTATTGCTTAAATAATCCAGTGACGTGCTGATGGAACACCGGGGCTGATGGGGGAGATGATACCCCTCTCTCTCTCTCTCTCTCTCTCTCTCTCTCTCTCTCTCTCTCTCTCTCTCTCTCTCTCTCTCTCTCTCTCTCTCTCTCGTCATTATATTACCTTCTCTTGTACTTTCAGATCTTTCTTTCAGGAGATACAAGGTTTCCGTGTTATCACTTATTATTATTCTCTCTCTCTCTCTCTCTCTCTCTCTCTCTCTCTCTCTCTCTCTCTCTCTCTCTCTCTCTCTCTCTCTCTCTCTCTCTCTCTCATTCCCTCGTTAGCTTCCTCCCCATCTCCCCGTCTCCAAAAACATACGACCGATGTGTATATTTTGTAAAGGCTTTGTTGGCACCCTTGTATGATGTATTTATGTGTATGAGAGAATGTGTATAGCAAGCTGTAATGGAAGAATGATAATGTGTATAGATTATAATGATATAATAAAATGTTTTTTGATTAACTTACCTGTTATTATTGGCCTTGTCTTGGGTATAGTGACTGTAGTGAGAGTGATGGTAGTGGTGATGGTGGCTGTAGTGATGGTGGTGGTGAGGGTGATGATGATGTCTCTTGTGGTGGTGATGGTGTAGGGCTGTAGGCAATGATGCCTCAAGTGATAGTGGCGGTTGTGTGTTGTGGAGGAGATGGTGTTGCTGGTGATAGTGAGGGCTGTGGTGTAGGTGTCACCATCACTCCTAAAATAAGTAAACAAGGGAACAAAACGTATAATAATTAGTTTTGTCGGGGACAGGAAGCGTATATATATATATATATATATATATATATATATATATATATATATATATATATATATATATATATATATATATATATATATATATTATTAAATATGACCGAAAAAGTAAGATTAATAATTCTAACACGAATTTTCTCAATCTTTCGTACATTACGCTTCACTGTTGGAGGTAAATCAAAAATCACTTCTCCAAAATTCATTTTTATTTCTAGTCTGACGCGACACGGGCGCGTTTCGTAAAACTTATTACATTTTCAAAGACTTCACAAATACACAACTGATTAGAACGTATCTCTGATTTTATATCTACATTTGAGTGAGGTGGGAAGGGTGATGTGGCATTAACACAAGACAGAACAGGAGGGGATATTAATAGGGTATTAAAAGTATCAACACAAGACAGAACAGAAACAATGGGTATTGAATAGAAGTGTTTGTAGAAAGCCTATTGGTCCATATTTCTTGATGCTTCTATATTGGAGCGGAGTCTTGAGGTGGGTAGAATATAGTTGTGCAATAATTGGCTGTTGATTGCTGGTGTTGACTTCTTGATGTGTAGTGCCTCGCAAACGTCAAGCCGCCTGCTATCGCTGTATCTATCGATGATTTCTGTGTTGTTTACTAGGACAACACAATGCCAACAGCGACTGCCCTGACAGGTACAAGAGGAGTGTTGTTAACGCATACGTCGACCGTGCTCTCAGCCACAGCTCAGAATGGAAGCAAGTCGACGAAGAACTCTGTAGGGTAAGGCAGGTCCTAGTCAATAACGGCTTCTCCAATGGTTTCATCGAAGACATCATAAGAAGGAAAGTGAAAAGCCATGCAACCTCTGAAGAGACAACTAACACAACACCTATACCCCCTATTAGACTATTTTACAGGAACTTCTTTTCCACAGCTCATAAAACGGAGGAAAGGGTCCTGAAAGATATTGTTAATAGAAACGTTATCCCTACAGACAAAAATCAGAGGATACAACTGACGATTTACTATAAAACCAGAAAAACGGCCAGCCTACTCATGAGAAACTCTCCAGACACAAAACAGAACGCTTTAAAAGAGACTAATGTCGTCTATGCCTTCAAATGCCCACTTGGGGACTGTAAGCTCCAAAAAACCCAGTATATAGGCAAGACAACAACATCTCTTTCTAGGCGTTTAACGATGCATAAGCAACAGGGCTCCATTAAGGAACATATAATCTCTTCCCATAACCAAACCATCGCCAGAGAAATCCTAGTAAACAACACAGAAATCATCGATAGATACAGCGATAGCAGGCGGCTTGACGTTTGCGAGGCACTACACATCAAGAAGTCAACACCAGCAATCAACAGCCAATTATTGCACAACTATATTCTACCCACCTCAAGACTCCGCTCCAATATAGAAGCATCAAGAAATATGGACCAATAGGCTTTCTACAAACACTTCTATTCAATACCCATTGTTTCTGTTCTGTCTTGTGTTGATACTTTTAATACCCTATTAATATCCCCTCCTGTTCTGTCTTGTGTTAATGCCACATCACCCTTCCCACCTCACTCAAATGTAGATATAAAATCAGAGATACGTTCTAATCAGTTGTGTATTTGTGAAGTCTTTGAAAATGTAATAAGTTTTACGAAACGCGCCCGTGTCGCGTCAGACTAGAAATAAAAATGAATTTTGGAGAAGTGATTTTTGATTTACCTCCAACAGTGAAGCGTAATGTACGAAAGATTGAGAAAAT
>NC_091241.1:7644632-7667132 GCF_040958095.1 Procambarus clarkii | reverse complement strand
ATATATATATATATATATATATATATATATATATGGGTCCGAGGCTATGGGTCCCCCTTCTTCCAGCTAGAGGTGGTAGTCTCTATTGATATATATATATATATATATATATATATATATATATATATATATATATATATATATATATATATAACTTCGTCTCTCTAGAGAATGTAAAATTTACCTTTATTTAATCTTAAGGGAGGTTTGTAATTCCTGAGATTAAAATCGTTATTCTTTCCTATACACGTTCCAGTGTGGGTCCATGCTGTAGACCGGAGACCAGAACTATACCGCATATCTAAGTGAGGACTAACGAGGACAAGGTATAGCTGACGATATACCCTCGCTGAGGGCAGGGTATAGCTGAAGATATACCCTCGCTGACAGAGCAACACAACCTAGCCACACTGACAGTTAACATTATATGAACCCATCCTCCTGAAATTACAGTACACACAGCAACTTTTGGGTAAATGGTATCAGTTTATCACCCAAAAAAGTGTCACATTTTATACTACTAATTATACAGAATCTTTGAAAAAAATACCATAAACATACCATATATATATATATATATATATATATATATATATATATATATATATATATATATATATATATATATATATGATAGATAGATATGTGTGTAAATCACGAAAATTAGCGTGATAAAAAATGTGAAAGTATCAGACCACGAAGGAAGAATTGAAACAGGAATTCCCTTAAATATTTCGTATTTAATAATATATCTTCAAAAGAATGTATTATTAAAAACGAAAGTACTTAAGGAAAATTCCTTAAGGTTCCATGCACAAGCAACAAGGCTCCATCAAGGAGCATATAATCTCTTCACACAACCAGATCACCAAAGAAATCTTAACAAGCATCACAGAAATTATTGACAGGTACAACGACACCAGGAGACTCGACATCAGCGAGGCACTACTCATCAGAAAGTCTAAACCAGCAATCAGCAGCTAATTAACACAACACTACATTCTACCCACTTCGAGACCCCGAACCAACATAGAAACAAGAAGATAGATTGATTGATTGATAAAGATTAAGCCACCCAAGAGGTGGCACGGGCATGAATAGCCCGTAAAAGAAGATGGCCTATTATACCCATTGTGCATTTAATCCACTTGTTCATCTCAATCATGTCTTGTATCACCTCACCCCACGCGAATATAAGCATTAACAGAGTATGGAAAATTTGTTTTTGAAAATGTGAGGAGTGCTTTGCGAAACGCTTTCCTAGGCATCAGACCATAAATATAGTGTGAAAATGAACTTTTGGATAGTTAATTTCTCAACTTCCCTCGACAGTGAAGAAAAACATAAGAAATATTGAGAAGATTCGTGCTAGAATCATTAACCTTACCCTTTCGGTAATATTCTCTCTCTCTCTCTATCTCTCTCTCTCTATTTTATATATATATATATATATATATATATATATATATATATATATATATATATATATATATATATATATATATACAGAGAGAGAGAGAGAGAGAGAGAGAGAGAGAGAGAGAGAGAGAGAGAGAGAGAGAGAGAGAGAGAGAGAGAGAGAGAGAGAGAGAGGGTACCACCTCTGGTGCAAGTGTAGGGACCCATAGCCTCGGAGAAGAAAATATAGAGTATTCAGAGAAGACATTGTGGATTCTCACTGAACACTTTAATATTTTCTTCTCCTACCACCCTTATTTTTTTGTAAATAAACATATATATTCGTTTTATTTCAACTTTGTGACATATAAAGGAGCTACATATAGGGTACAAAGATGATTATGATAAGTTGTAGAGTTCCTCCAGCTCCTCAGATGGCGGGCAGGAACCCTGGATGCTGTGTGCATTTCCCCTCTGTATCGCCACACTGAGGCGCTGGAAAAGGAACCTGGTACCTCTAGGGTTTCTTGTTGTTTCAATTAGCCTAGAACCAAGTTTATTAAAAAAAACTGGTGGCACTCTTACCCCAGACGCCGAGTGTCTCAGAAGCAATGGGGACAAAATTGTGGAGGTTCAGTTCTCTGTACTTACGGGATTATATACATATATTTATTTAAATACATATACATATACACAATTTTTACCATTTCTTTGGGGCGGGATTTCTGGTCAGTATTTCATCTGGTAATTATGTACTGTGGGGGCGGGGTTTTCATCTAGTGAATCAAGGCTCTTGGGCCACCAGCTGTGGGAGCGGGGCGTCTCATCTTGGGCCACCAGCTGTGGGAGCGGGGCGTCTCATCGTGGGCCACCAGCTGTGGGAGCGGGGCGTCTCATCTTGGAGTAATCTTTCAAACATTGGGTCCTCTAACATTTGGATGGTGTTCCACACCCTGATGGCTTGGTGCTGCAGTCTGATGTTTAGTGGCTGTGTGTTCAGGAGTTTGTGGAGCTCCTGGATTGTCTGATCATATGGTGGACGGTGTTTTGCTGCTCTCCTTAGCGCCTTATTTTGCACTGCTTGCAGTTTCTGCATGTTAGTTTCCACTACCAGACAACACCTACTCAACTACCCCCCCCCCCCACAATTAACCCCAACACTCCCCCTTCACCCCCCAGGTACTCTTACCCTCGCTTTTGTAGACATTTCATTAGCAGCTCCTCTGTGCTTCCCCCTCACGCCCTCCTCACCCCCCCCCCTCCATCACGACCCCAAAGGTCCCTCTCCATTTCGAGAGAGGGGAGGACTTAGATCAGAGGGTGAGTGAGGGGTGAGAGAGCGTCAAGGGGACATGGAGCTACGACCCGCGTGAGGGGGTATAAAAGCACTCCCTTCTCTCTCTCTCTCCCCTTCCTCCGTCACTCCCCCTCTCTCTCCCATCTCCCCTCGAGGCCAGAAGACCCATTCACACAAGTCTGGTCCAAGAGTCGACTTCACGGACCATTGTCAGGGGCCCAAACCCTCATCCCATTTTCTGAGTCTGCGACCCTCGTTTTCTTTTGAGCAATAAAACATTATATTTTATAAAGGAGTCATGCCTTGAGGGGTTTGTGTGCGTGTACAGTAATCTGGGAGAGGTGAGAGTGGCTGCACTGGGAGAGGTGAGAGTAAGAGCACTGCGAGAGGTGAGAGTAAGAGCACTGGGAAAGGTGAGAGTGGCTGCACTGGGAGAGGTGAGAGTAAGAGCACTGGGAGAGGTGAGAGTAAGAGCACTGGGAGAGGTGAGAGTAAGAGCATTGGGAGAGGTGAGAGTGGCTGCACTGGGAGAGGTGAGAGTAAGAGCACTGGGAGAGGTGAGAGTGGCTGCACTGGGAGAGGTGAGAGTAAGAGCACTGGGAGAGAGGTGAGAGTAAGAGCACTGGGAGAGAGGTGAGAGTAAGAGCACTGGGAGAGAGGTGAGAGTAAGAGCACTGGGAGAGAGGGAGAATAAGAGCACTGGGAGAGAGGGAGAATAAGAGCCCTGGGAGAGGTGAGAGTAAGAGCACTGGGAGAGAGGGAGAATAAGAGCACTGGGAGAGGTGAGAGTAAGAGCACTGGGAGAGGTGAGAGTAAGAGCACTGAGAGAGGTGAGAGTAAGAGCACTGGGAGAGGTGAGAGTAAGAGCACTGGGAGAGAGGGAGAATAAGAGCACTGGGAGAGGTGAGAGTAAGAGCACTGGGAGAGGTGAGAGTAGGAGCACTGGGAGAGAGGGAGAATAAGAGCACTGGGAGAGAGGGAGAATAAGAGCACTGGGAGAGGTGAGAGTAGGAGCACTGAGAGAGTGTAACACCAAGTCACTTCTGCAGAAGACAATGAAAAACTTCAAGTATATATTAATAAAGTTTCCGACTGAGCAGCAGAAAATAACATGATGTTTAACAGTGATAAATTCCAGGTACTCAGGTATGGTAAAAGTGAGGACCTTAAACATAATACAGGGTACAAAACACAATCAAGTCCGCCCATAGTAGGAAAGCAGCATGTAAAGGATTTGGAATTAATGATGTCTGACTACCTAATGTATTGGGAGCATAACTAAGCAATTACAGCGCAACAACACTACCAGCAACGACAACACTACCACCATCAACAACAACACTACCACCATCAACAACAACACTACCCCCATCAACAACAACAATATCTATTGCAAAAGCAACATTCGAGCAAGCAGTCAGGGCAATGCAGGAGTCAAAAACATCTCATTAATATATCTATCAAATCCCCAAATACTAAATATACAGCAATGGAAGCCAAACACCACTACTTGACTCCTCATTCACTCACAATGAGCTACATATATGAGAGGGCTACATGCAAGAGGGCCTCATTAACGTTGCAGATCATGGGGGGTTTGCAATCCTCATGCCTCACAAGATTAGCCTGGCTTGCAAAGGAATGTTGCTGTGAGGCAATGATTTGTCAAGAAATATTATCAAACACAAACAAATCTGAGTTACAAAAAACTCTAAAATTGGCAAATTTATTATATCATTGCAACAATGCACATATGCAAGATTAGTTGGTCTCTGATGTTGCAAGCACAGACGGTAATCTGTGCTTGCAATGCCCTGCTGCTGCTTCACAAACATAACTCATATGTAATGAAACCAAATATGTACCATTCAGCCTACAAAATATGTACCATTCAGCCTACAAAATATGTACCATTCAGCCCAAGAACAGCCATCAAAGTTTCTCACTTATTTCAAAATTCTCGTATTTAAATTTTCGTTAAATACTGTCCAATTTCCTCCATTGGTGGAATTATACAATAAGATTATATAGGTAAATAAATAGGGAGCCGGTCGGCCGAGCGGACAGCACGCTGGACTTGTGATCCTGTGGTCCCGGGTTCGATCCCAGGCGCCGGCGAGAAACAATGGGCAGAGTTTCTTTCACCCTATGCCCCTGTTACCTAGCAGTAAAATAGGTACCTGGGTGTTAGTCAGCTGTCACGGGCTGCTTCCTGGGGGTGGAGGCCTGGTCGAGGACCGGGCCGCGGGGACACTAAAAAAGCCCCGAAATCATCTCAAGATAACCTCAAGATAACTGCAGAAAACTTATTCGCCCCTATTTATATATTTATTGGCTCCCTATTTACAGCAATTAAATCTCATTGATATATTTATTTTTATCTTACGCTTGAAACAATCCAGCGATCCCACGTCGATAATGCTAACCGGAAACTCGTTCCATAAAGGACGAACCCCATTTCTAAACCAGTATTTACCCAGGTTTATCCCGAATCTAAACTTAGTCCCCTTTACAACCATTGTTTCGAGTTCTATTTTGTGTTGATATGTTTATATCCCCCTTTGGCTTACCCTTTCATCCATTTATATAAATTTATAAAAATTATATTAAGGCTACTCAACGGGTCGGTTGATGGAGCTTCGGAATCGCGCGCAAGGGGACCGCGGTTCGAGTCTCCCAGAGCCCAGATGAAAGGAATTGCATTGATGTACTTCGGTCATAAGTACATCTATGTACTTGTGCCCTTAATCTTCGTTTTTCTCAAGATTGCAATTTCAGCTCTTTAATCTCTCTTGATAAGGAAGGTTTCTGATTCTTGGGTTTGTCATACTTCTCTGAACGCGTTCAAGTCCATGTACGTCAGGCCTTACCCAGTACGTACAACCAGTACCTGGGTACGTACCTAGTACGAACAACCAATACGTACCCCAGACTGGTACGTACCCAGTACGTACAACCAGTACCTGGGTACGTACCTAGTACGAACAACCAATACGTACCCCAGACTGGTACGTACCCAGTACGTACAACCAGTACCTGGGTACGTACCCAGTACGAACAACCAAAACGTACCCAGACTCGTACGTACCCAGTATGTACAACTAGTACGCACCCAGTCCATACAACCAGTACGTACCCAGACCAAAGCTGAGCTTCATTTTCAGAACGGCTCTCTGAATGGCAAGTTAGAGTTGAAGAATGAAATTAGACGTCTAACTGCTCACATTTGTAAAGACAAACCCCAGAATGTTATATAACACACACTAAACCACTTACACACTCACCAAAACTCATGCTGGCACACTAAACACACGCTAACATACTAAAAACACACGCTGAAACATTAAAACACACGCTAACATACTTAAAACACACGCTGAAACATTAAAACACACGCTAACATACTAAAAACAAACGATGAAACATTAAAACACACGCTAACATACTTAAAACACACGCTGAAACATTAAAACACACGCTAACATACTAAAAACACACGCTGAAACATTAAAACACACGCTAACATACTAAAAACACACGCTGAAACATTAAAACACACGCTAACATACTTAAAACACACGCTGAAACATTAAAACACACGCTAACATACTAAAAACAAACGATGAAACATTAAAACACACGCTAACATACTTAAAACACACGCTGAAACACTTAAACACTCAAGACACACAAGCCAAACACACACACACAGATGCAACACAAAGCCCTCCCCCCCCCCTCTCTCTCTCAGTCGTGGAAAGCACATTCCTGTGACTGGTCTAATGACAGCCGCAGGCAGTCCCGACCACAGTTAAACTTGTTACAACATCCTATAACCCTTAATGAGCCTGGATTAATATTTTCTGCTGAGGCTAACCCTAAGAATTGTTCATTCTGTTAATTCAATATGGCGCCGTGTTGGCTGATTTACGCCACGTGGTCGATGACGTGGGGATTGGTGATTGGAGGAGAGTCAGGACGAGGAGTGTCCGACCAATCAACCTTCAGCACGTGGGCTGTCGGTTGAGTGGCTCCGCTGCTTCGGGAATTTTCTGATCGACGTTTGGAGCGAAGCGGAAATCTGATTATCAAGTCGGAAAATGATGTCCGCAGTTGACAAATCGACAGCTAAATTTGCTTTACAAACTGTAGGAGTTTACGCCAAGTAAACTTTGTATAGGCACCAAGAAGAAGACTCGACAATACTCAATAGATACACTGTAAATTCTAGTCTACACTAGTCTACAAGAGTGGGGGTATATTCCCTGTTCTCTCATCTAATGCGTTGCATATATGTTTTTTATACGGTATAAACTAATCTATTTTAAAAAAGGACAAACGTATTAGGAACAAATTAATACACCATAATATTGAGGTTTTGTGATGCATAAGCCTCAATAGGTTAGGCTTGGGGTTCGTGCGGGTCTGAATAGGTGAAACAGTTTTATATTTTTTGTTACAGTTTCAAAGCGTGAGAAAGCTTTGAAACTTTGAAACGCTCTGTTTATTTTATATTATTATGATATATATTAGTTCTTGTGGAGATAAAAATTTATTTTTTACATAAATATAAACACTATATATATATATATATATATATATATATATATATATATATATATATATATATATATATATATATATATATATATATATATATATATATATATATATATATATATATATATAACGATGTTAGGGTGTGGTCAACAGCTGTACCCAGGTAAACTGTACTAGGCCATCAAAGATCACCGCCATCATATAACAGATCGACGAGGGCGACAACATGGTGCAACCAATCACCAGTGTTACGCTTGAGCGCTTAAAGCTGAGCGCAAGTGAAAGTTAAGCGCTTCATTGATGTCATTTAAGATATACCCACGACTAATTGCCCCTGGTAGTTCCTCACTATTAACACGTCTGCACCTGCTCTCCTTGTCCCCAGGGCCACGATCCACTTTTAATAAACGAAACCTGTACATCTTTTCTCAATCATGGCGGCTTTGTTTACATATATTAAACAGTTCATGAAGTGGGAGGCACTACGAGGTTGTACATAACAATAATAATCTTGTGTTATTATTATAATAAACTATTACATAACCACTTAAATATATGTAGAAAAAGCCACCACGATTAGGGATTGGGATATGAAGAAAGACTGAAAGAACTAGACCTGATGCCGTTTGAAAAGCCAGAAGTTAGCAAATTTGCTTTTTAGTGTAAGAATAGTGGGACATGGAATGAACTTAAGTAGCAGGTTGTAGATGCAAACTACATTCATAATTTTAACAGTAAGTATGATAGGAAAATAGACCAGAAGTCATTGCATTAGACAATCGGGTTAGAAATTAAGGCGGGGTCCAAGAGCTAATAAAGCTCGATCCTGCAAACACAAACAGGCGAGTACACATGAGTACACACAGACAAAATGCACACACAAAAACATCAAAGCAAAAAACACTCACCAAACAAGACATAAGATCAAACAAGACAATAAAATCAGACATAAAATTCAGAGACATCTACAAACTCCCCAAAACACACTTACCCAAACATACTAAAACACACACTCATTCAGACACACACTCACTAAAAACACACACTCACCGAATCCCAAGCTCATCCAAACAAAAAAAACACCTGTCGAAATACACAAACTCACTAAAACACACTTATTCAAGCATACAAACTCACGAAACACAAAACTCATGCAAACCATCATATAAACACAAAACTCACCAAAACACAGACACACACACACTCATCCAAACACAGAAAGAAACTCACCAAAATACACACTCCTCCGGACACACACACACACACACACACACACACACACACACACACACACACACACACACACACACACACACACACACACACACACACACACACACACTCACCAAAACACACAGAATCACCCAACCACACTCATCAAAACACACTCAACCAAACACACCACCTCACCCAAACAACCACACAGGGGCGCCACACAACATAAGTAGGTCCAATCACCACAGTGTGTACTAGTCACGCTCTCGTCGCCATCTATTGTACCGCGATCCATCTCTTGGCCCAAGTGTGGCCACCAGTCGTGTGTGTGTGTGTGTGTGTGTGTGTGTGTGTGTGTGGGGGGGGGGGGGGGGATTGGCTGGAAATGCCTGTGTTTGTGGGGAGGGGGTGATGTTGAAAGCAGAGAATGGTGTGTTGGTTGCTAGTGGCTTTCATTGCCACTATCACCACCACTACCACCAACCTACAACACTATAATCACCACCATCTTACACTCCCCCCCCCCTCCTCCCACCACCCTTCTCCTGGCACTTCCACCATCAAAATACCGTTCACAAGTGCAAAATCCTCGTCCAATCCGGAGCTTACCGAGCCATTACCAGAACGTGAGCGTTGGTCGCATCAGCTGATCACTGTTGTTGTCGCATCAGCTGATCTCTGTTGTTGTCGCATCAGCTGACTGACGCTCATGTTATTTTACCCCTCGCTAGATGGCGACACCCGGAAACATTATTGTTGTCTATATTTCGGCAGTTTAAGATCTATTCTAAGACGCTGCTCTATTATAATTTTTGGGGATGATTTATTTTAAAGTTACATAGGAGACTCAAGGAAGATAATTTTGTATTTATAAATTAAACAGTTTGTAACGTAATAGATTTAATTCACGGCGATCTATTTATCCCAACCCACATCTACATGATAACATTTTGGTCCATCCTGGACTTTGCGGTTATCTTGCGGTTGCCTTGCGGTTACCTTGCGTTGGTTCCAAAGATCAACGTCCCCGCGGCCCGGTCTCTAACCAAGCTTTAGTTGGGGATATATCTAACATCTTTCCCTATTTCCCCATCCCCTAACATCTTTTCCCATTTCCCAGCCCACCGGAAATGTGCGCTGCTTCCTCCCCTTCCCAACAACCCTCCCCCCTCACCCCCCACTTTTATCTCACCCTCCCATCATTACCAGAGAGCCCCCCCCCTTCCCCCACCAACCCCCCCATCTCCCTCCCCCCATCCCCAGCTTAAAAGCCTCAGCATTCTAATATAATTCCCTAATGGTATTAGGGAATTCTGTGCCATTCCCTGATGGCACAGAATTCCCAGATGAAATACTGACCAGAAATCCTTCATCCAATAATTGGAAAAATTGAGTATGTATTGGTATATGTGTATAGTTGTGTGTATATGCATATGTATATATATATATAAATATATATATATATATATATATATATATATATATATATATATATATATATATATATATATATGTGGGAAAAGTGTTCTAAAGTTGTATACTTAACTCTCGTGTTTAGGAGAGTTGTGCCTTAAGCAGAGACACTGTGTCTTCCCATATTAACAGGGACTTGATGAAATTAACGTCTATATGACCCCTCACTTGCTCTGGTGCTCTAAGGGTCTGAGCGGGTGGTGGAGAGGGTTAAGGCGTACCTGTTATGTCAGTTGCTGGAAGGCTTCTGTGCTGGCTAGGGTTCGAGTCTCCTGGTGGGAAAGTGTTCTAAAGTTGATATATATATATATATATATATATATATATATATATATATATATATATATATATATATATATATATATATATATATATATATATATATATATATATATATATATATTGGTGTTCAGCCATGTTATTTAATCACTGTATTAGAACAGCATTTAAAACACCTTAATAAGAATATTACAAGAAAATAAGAATATAATGAAACTGCAGAAGGCCTATTGGCCCATACGAGACAGCTTCCGTTTATATCCACCCAAACTCATTTATTTAATGTCTATAGCCTAAACTTGCTGTAGACATGGCATGTCTATTAAATGGCTATCCATTTGAGGTCATTGTTAACCATATCAATGAATAAGTTTACAGTACTGCCTTCCTGGGGTTTACTATGAATGTTTGTAAATATGTTGTATATTGTATCTGAGTGCAACCTATTATTACTCACTACTATGAGTACCGGGTACCCAGAAGTGATGGGTACCATCACTTCTATGTTATACCATAATACACCATACTATGGGGTACCTCCCATACCTTCACCCAGGATGGTATGAGAGGTACCGTGGTAACTCCCATACCTTCACCCAGGATGGTATGAGAGGTACCGTGGTAACTCCCATACCTTCACCCAGGATGGTATGAGAGGTACCGTGGTAACTCCCATACCTTCACCCAGGATGGTATGAGAGGTACCATGGTAACTCCCATACCTTCACCCAGGATGGTATGAGAGGTACCATGGTAACTCCCATACCTTCACCCAGGATGGTATGAGAGGTACCGTGGTAACTCCCATACCTTCACCCAGGATGGTATGAGAGGTACCGTGGTACCTCCCATACCTTCACCCAGGATGGTATGAGAGGTACCATGGTAACTCCCATACCTTCACCCAGGATGGTATGAGAGGTACCATGGTACCTCCCATACCTTCACCCAGGATGGTATGAGAGGTACCGTGGTAACTCCCATACCTTCACCCAGGATGGTATGAGAGGTACCATGGTAACTCCCATACCTTCACCCAGGATGGTATGAGAGGTACCATGGTAACTCCCATACCTTCACCCAGGATGGTATGAGAGGTACCGTGGTAACTCCCATACCTTCACCCAGGATGGTATGAGAGGTACCATGGTAACTCCCATACCTTCACCCAGGATGGTATGAGAGGTACCATGGTAACTCCCATACTTAAGCCTGTCCTTCCTGTCCGTCCCCAGGAAACTTTCTTATCCCTGAAAATCTGCTTTTTTGGAAATCTGGCGTTGTAGTAGTCTTCTCTTACACAATTATTCTATGCTATGTTAAATCTGATTTTCTTATGATTTGCTGTTGCTCACTTCTTCTTGCAATGTTATAATTGTCTGTTTAAAATACTATTTTTCCTCTGTTGCCTCCTTGATATGTTGTTTATTATCAACTAATTCTATAAAAATCTTCTGCTTTAGTATTTCTGTTGTGTTAGTCCAGGTTATTCCACTAAAATTATCTACAAACACTGTGACTAATTTTGCCTGTTTGGCCAAGATGCTCTACATGTTTTATCCCATAAATACTTTATTTCCACTTTGTCAGAGCACCTACACCACACCAACCACCCTCCCACTTCACCTACACCACACCAACCACCCTCCCACTTCACCTACACCACACCAACCACCCTCCCACTTCACCTACACCACACCAACCACCCTCCCACTTCACCTACACCACACCAACCAACCTCCCACTTCACCTACACCACACCAACCAACCTCCCACTTCACCTACACCACACCAACCAACCAACCACTTCACCTACACCTCACCAACCAACCTCCCACTTCACCAACCAATCACCCACTTCACCTATACCTGACCAACCAATCACCCACTTCACCTACACCTCACCAACCAATCACCCATCATGCCACCCCTGACCAATCACCCAGTAGAGGCATGCAATCCACCGAGCAATCATTCCCACCCACAAGGAGCCCGACTGTAATCACTAGTCTCGGGTAGACGGATAATCCTTCCTCATTTAGGTGTGAAATGATTCTCATGTGAGAGATAAACCTGTTCACACATTTCTGCCCAGTTCCATTATGTGAATCGTGACAATGGTGTTTGATTCTTGCTTTGTGTGATTGTTCTATAGACGACCATTTAATGGTCATCTTGATGGTACAGTCTATAGCACCACGTGCATAGACTGTACCTGTGTAGATTGTAGATATGAGCCCAATAGGCTCAGGAACCTGTACACCTGTTGATTGACGGTTGAGAGGCGGGACCAAAGAGCCAGAGCTCAACCCCTGCAAGCACAATTAGGTGAGTACGTGGTAGGAAGGTTGGTGGCCTTTGACTTGCACTGTGTACTAAGAAATCAGTCATAGAATCAGAGATGAATCAATGGGAGTTATGCGGTGGATTTGAACCTGCGCCACGTGGGTACTCCCAAGCCAACCCGATTTCCCGAATAGTACTTCGTATTTTGCCGTATAATTTCCCTACGGCTAAAAACTGATGTACTTAAATTGACGTAAAGTTCCGTTTTCAGGTCGTGTGTCAAGTAGGTTTGGTTCTGACAATTTAGTATATCAGTCTAGTGACGTTGGGAACCCTCGGGAGGACGGGCTGCCCAAGCACACGCCTCAAACCACTGTGATTGCTGTTGGGTAGGTGCCCAACATGTCAGGAAGAGCGACACCTCTTAAAAAATGTTGTTTGGTGGTTACTAGTCATAGGAACGTTAATTATTTTAGTTAGTACGTTAGTTATTTTTCGCGTTATTTGAGTTTCAACTTTTAAATGTCGATTTACAATCTTCATATATTTTCTTTTGAGTGATTTTGTATAAATTCTCAGCACTGTTGTGTTTTTATTTGTATTTTTGGAATAAGTATTTGTAATTTACATATATAAACACACATATACATACACCAGGAGAGGTAATATACTCGCGTATTTGTGTAAACATATATACTGTGTTGTTTCTTAAGTTCTTAACTGTCTTCGGGACCAAGGGCCAGATTCACGAAGCAGTTACGCAAGCACTTACGAACCTGTTCATCTTTTCTCATTTTTTGGCGGCTTTGTTTACAATTATCAAACAGTTAATGAGCTCCGAAGCACCAGGAGGCTGTTTATAACAATAACAACAGGTGATTGGGAAGTTTTCATGCTTGTAAACTGTTTAATAAATGTAACCAAAGCCGTCAAAGATTGAGGCAAGATGAACACGGTCGTAAGTACATGCGTAACTGCTTCGTGAATCTGGCTCCAAATATTCTTGATGGTGAGTAAGAACTATTAAGTGACGGTAGGGACCTTATAGAGGCTGATATGGGCGTTTAGCTCAACAGCGGCTAACGACTCTACGTCAATTTCATCTTCGAGTGACCGTTAAGGTAATTAGCGTCTTTTACCTTTCTTGAACATTTGTCTCAATTCGCTACATGTTGTATAATTGGAGTAATTATACATTCATTCATTTGCATTTCTAGTAATGTGTTTCTGCTTTACTAATTTTCTTTATTTTAGTAATTCTTGCGTTAATTGTTTTTGATGGAGTTGGAGACGTTAAATTATCATCAAGAGTCATCTTATTTATTTTAAAATGGAGATTCCCACTAGGAGCAACTGTCGTAAAGGTTAACTTATATATATGAGAAAACACCAGTTTTGTCTCGAGAGTTACTTAACGATGATGACAGCGTCTATTGCCGGTCGGCCGCCCCTTGAACGACCATTCCCCGAGGATAGTTACCAGCGAACAAGTCCAGCGGGTTAACTGCTCCACACTGGTAGTTAACACCTATCCCATCTACACTAATCACCTGAAGGGACGGAATACTCGGCAATCATTTCAAAGTCCCAAAACTTTTACATTCTGAAAGATGATGGAAAATGATACCAACTTGTAATTTAATAATACAGATAACAGAATGATTCATATTTGACAATTACAAATGACTGCGTTAACGACCGGCCAGCTCACGCAAGCCCTTCCTACCCCTCCTCCAGGGGTCGCTGACCCCCGCCAGGTGGGGACGGGGGGGGGGGAGGGGGTCACAAGGGGGGGGGGGAAGAAGAGGGGGGAGTGGGTAAGACGGGGGATAGGGACAACAGTGGGAAGAAAGGGGGGGATAAGGGGAAAGAGAGTGAAGGGAGGTTAGTACCTGGTATGTACCTGGTTAGTACCTGGGATGGTGGTATCCACTGGTCAGTGGATACCAGTGTCCACTACCACCAACAGCGTCCACTACCATCACCAGAGTCCACTACCACCACCAGCGTCCACTACCACCACCAGGGTTCATTACCACCACCAGGGTCCACTACCACCACCAGGGTCCATTACCACCACCAGGGTCCACTACCACCACCAGGGTCCACTACTACCACCAGGGTCCACTACCACCACCAGGGTCCACTACCACCACCAGGGTCCATTACCACCACCAGGGTCCACTACCACCACCAGGGTCCACTACCACCACCAGGGTCCACTACCACCACCAGGGTCCACTACCACCACCAGGGTCCACTACCACCACCAGGGTCCACTACCACCACCAGGGTCCACTACCACCACCAGGGTCCACTACCACCACCAGGGTCCACTACCACCACCAGGGTCCATTACCACCACCAGGGTCCACTACCACCACCAGGGTCCACTACCACCACCAGGGTCCACTACCACCACCAGCATCACTAACCACCACCAGCATCACTAACCACCACCAGCATCACTAACCACCACCAGCATCACTAACCACCACCAGCATCACTAACCACCACCAGCATCACTAACCACCACCAGCATCACTAACCACCACCAGCATCACTAACCACCACCGTCAACACGGGAATTAGTTCTGAGTTAGGCCTGAGGAAACTCTACCTTTCCTCACTGGAGGAACTGAGAGGTGAGACATGATAACAACATACAAGATTCTGAGGGAAATTGATAAGGAAGATAAAACAGAATAGTTGAAAGCAAGCAACAGCAGAACGAGAGGTTATAAGTGGAAACTGGAGACACAAATTAGTCACCGAGACGCCAGAAATAACTTTTTCAGTGTCAGAACTGTCAGTAAATGGAGTAGCTTAGATGCACATGTTGTTGAAGATCATTCGACTAAATAAATTTAAATATGACAAAGGCTTGAGAAATGAGTCATTGCATTAACCTAAGAACGTTCGGAAGGCGGGGCCAAGAGCCTAACTCGATTTTGCAAAAACATCTAGGTGAGTACTATCACCACTACCACCAATAATACCCCCCCCCCACCATCACAACGATCATCACTACTACCACCACCACCATCGCCCCACTACCACCACCACCACCATCGCCCACACTACCACCACCATCACCAGCGTCCACCACCCACCACCATCGCCCCCACTACCCCCACCACCACCATGGCCCACACTACCACCACCATCACCAGCGTCCACTACCACCACCACCCACCACCATCGCCCCCACTACCCCCACCACCACCATCGCCCACACTTCCACCACCACCACCCACCACCATCAACACCCACCACCTCCCCCCCCCCACCCCCAGAACAGCCACATAACAGCTAAACGCTCGTATCATGAGAGGATCATATGATTAGTGCGCACAGAACAATACCATTTAGAGAGATGAGGAGTCCTCGATCAATAGCCCCAAGAGGGCTTGTATGACAAGAGGCCGGGCACAATACAATATAAACAGCTGGGCCGTCACTCTAACACAACACTCCAGCGCGCGCGGGACCGTGCGCTCAAGAGAGCACCTTGGACCTCCACTCTCTTATGTTCGAGAGGCCGAGCCTGACTGGGTATAGAGCCCCGGCGCTCTAATATACATATATTTTTCGGCGATTTTATTGGTAATAATACCCTTTGTTCTGGCCGGTGGTTGGGGCTTAATTGAGGATTAAAAACTCAATTATCATCAAGTTTGCTCAGGGTGAGATGAGGGTTTGGTGTGTGTGTGTGTGTGTGTGTGTGTGTGTGTGTGTGTGTGTGTGTGTGTGTGTGTGTGTGTGTGTGTGTGTGTGTGTGTGTGTGTGTGAAGGGAATGGTTGCGAATGCTCTCTTGATTGCAAGATTTTGTGATTGGGTTGAAGGTTCTGAGTCTGCGATTGGGGAGTGTTGTAGAGGAGGGAGGGGGGGGGGGGGGGGGGGGGGAGGGGGGGAGGGGGGAGGGGGAGGGGGGGGAGGGGGAGGGGGGGATTGCAACCCAATATGGTCCATCATCGTGAGCAATTGCAACATCTTTATTACTGCTAAACTAATGCTATTGGGGTTGTTTGCTGCTACAGCTGCTGCTAGTACTGCTGCTGCAGCTGCTGCTAGTACTGCTGCTGCAGCTGCTGCTAGTACTGCTGTTACAGCTGCTGCTAGTACTGCTGCTGCAGCTGCTGCTAGTACTGCTGCTGCAGCTGCTGCTAGTACTGCTGCTACAGCTGCTGCTAGTACTGCTGCTGCAGCTGCTGCTAGTACAACTGCTGCAGCTGCTGCTAGTACTACTGCTGCAGCTGCTGCTTGTACTGCTGCTACAGCTGCTGCTAGTACTGCTGCTGCAGCTGCTACTAGTACTACTGCTGCAGCTGCTGCTAGTACTACTGCTGCAGCTGCTGCTAGTACTGCTGCTACAGCTGCTGCTAGTACTACTGCTACAGCTGCTGCTAGTACTGCTGCTACAGCTGCTGCTAGTACTGCTGCTGCAGCTGCTGCTAGTACTGCTGCTGCAGCTGCTGCTAGTACTGCTGCTACAGCTGCTGCTAGTACTGCTGCTGCAGCTGCTGCTAGTACTACTGCTGCAGCTGCTGCTAGTACTACTGCTGCAGCTGCTGCTTGTACTGCTGCTACAGCTGCTGCTAGTACTGCTGCTGCAGCTGCTGCTAGTACTGCTGCTGCAGCTGCTGCTAGTACTGCTGCTGCAGCTGCTGCTAGTACTGCTGCTGCAGCTGCTGCTAGTACTACTGCTACAGCTGCTGCTAGTACTACTGCTGCAGCTGCTGCTAGTACTACTGCTGCAGCTGCTGCTAGTACTGCTGCTAGTACTGCTGCTGCAGCTGCTGCTAGTACTGCTGCTGCAGCTGCTGCTAGTACTACATCTACAGCTGCTGCTAGTACTGCTGCTACAGCTGCTGCTAGTACTGCTGCTGCAGCTGCTGCTAGTACTACTGCTGCAGCTGCTGCTAGTACTGCTGCTGCAGCTGCTGCTAGTACTACTGCTGCAGCTGCTGCTATTACTGCTGCTGCTAGAACTGCTGCTGCAGCTGCTGCTAGTACTGCTGCTGCAGCTGCTGCTAGTACTGCTGCTACAGCTGCTGCTAGTACTACTGCTAGTACTGCTGCTGCAGCTGCTGCTAGTACTGCTGCTGCAGCTGCTGCTAGTACTACTGCTACAGCTGCTGCTGCAGCTGCTGCTAGTACTGCTGCTGCAGCTGCTGCTAGTACTACTGCTACAGCTGCTGCTAGTACTGCTGCTGCAAGTACTACTGCTGCAGCTGCTGCTAGTACTACTGCTACAGCTGCTGCTAGTACTGCTGCTACAGCTGCTGCTAGTACTGCTGCTGCAGCTGCTGCTAGTACTGCTGCTGCAGCTGCTGCTAGTACTGTTGCTGCAGCTGCTGCTAGTACTGCTGCTGCAGCTGCTGCTAGTACTACTGCTACAGCTGCTGCTAGTACTGCTGCTACAGCTGCTGCTAGTACTACTGCTGCAGCTGCTGCTAGTACTACTGCTGCAGCTGCTGCTAGTACTGCTGCTGCAGCTGCTGCTAGTACTACTGCTACAGCTGCTGCTAGTACTGCTGCTAGTACTAATGCTGCAGCTGCTGCTAGTACTACTGCTGCAGCTGCTGCTAGTACTGCTGCTGCAGCTGCTGCTAGTACTGCTGCTGCAGCTGCTGCTAGTACTACTGCTACAGCTGCTGCTAGTACTACTGCTGCAGCTGCTGCTAGTACTGCTGCTGCAGCTGCTGCTAGTACTGCTGCTGCAGCTGCTGCTAGTACTACTGCTACAGCTGCTGCTAGTACTGCTGCTACAGCTGCTGCTAGTACTACTGCTGCAGCTGCTGCTAGTACTACTGCTGCAGCTGCTGCTAGTACTACTGCTGCAGCTGCTGCTAGTATTGCTGCTGCAGCTGCTGCTAGTACTACTGCTGCTAGTACTGCTGCTACAGCTGCTGCTAGTACTACTGCTGCAGCTGCTGCTAGTACTACTGCTGCAGCTGCTTGCTAGTACTACTGCTGCAGCTGCTGCTAGTATTGCTGCTGCAGCTGCTGCTAGTACTACTGCTGCTAGTACTGCTGCTGCTAGTACTACTGCTGCAGCTGCTGCTAGTACTACAGCTGCAGTTGCTGCTAGTACTGCTGCTGCAGCTGCTGCTAGTACTACTGCTGCAGCTGCTGCTAGTACTACTGCTGCAGCTGCTGCTAGTACTACTGCTGCAGCTGCTGCTAGTACTGCTGCTGCAGTTGCTGCTAGTACTGCTGCTACAGCTGCTGCTAGTACTACTGCTGCAGCTGCTACTAGTACTACAGCTGCAGTTGCTGCTAGTACTACAGCTGCAGCTGCTGCTAGTACTACAGCTGCAACTGCTGCTAGTACTACAGCTGCAGCTGCTGCTAGTACTACAGCTGCAGCTGCTGCTAGTACTACAGCTGCAGCTGCTGCAAGTACTACAGCTGCAACTGCTGCTAGTACTACTGCTGCTAGTACTACTGCTGCAGCTGCTGCTAGTACTACTGCTGCAGCTGCTACTAGTACTACTGCTGCAGCTGCTGCTAGTACTACTGCTGCAGCTGCTGCTAGTACTACTGCTGCAGCTGCTGCTAGTACTGCTGCTGCAGCTGCTGCTAGTACTACTGCTGCAGTTGCTGCTAGTACTACAGCTGCAGCTAGTACTACAGCTGCAGCTGCTGCTAGTACTACAGCTGCAGCTAGTACTACAGCTGCAACTGCTGCTAGTACTACAGCTACAGCTGCTGCCAGTACTACAGCTACAGCTGCTGCTAGTACTACAGCTACAGCTGCTGCTAGTACTACAGCTGCAGCTGCTGCTTGTACTACAGCTACAGCTGCTGCTAGTACTACAGCTGCTACTAGTACTACAGCTGCAGCTGCTGCTAGTACTACAGCTGCAGCTGCTGCTAGTACTACAGCTACAGCTGCTGCTAGTACTACAGCTGCTACTAGTACTACAGCTGCAGCTGCTGCTAGTACTGCAGCTGCTGCTAGTACTACAGCTGCTGCTAGTACTTCAGCTGCAGCTGCTGCTAGTACTACAGCTGCAGCTGCTGCTAGTACTACAGCTGCAGCTGCTGCTAGTACTACAGCTGCAGCTGCTGCTAGTACTACAGCTGCAGCTGCTACTAGTACTACAGCTGCAGCTAGTACTACAGCTGCAGCTGCTGCTAGTACTACAGCTGCAGCTGCTGCTAGTACTACAGCTGCAGCTGCTACTAGTACTACAGCTGCAGCTAGTACTACAGCTGCAGCTGCTGCTAGTACTACAGCTGCTGCTAGTACTACAGCTGCTGCTAGTACTACAGCTGCTGCTAGTACTACAGCTGCTGCTAGTACTACAGCTGCAGCTGCTGCTAGTACTACAGCTGCAGCTGCTGCTAGTACTACAGCGGCAGCTGCTACTAGTACTACAGCTGCAGCTGCTGCTAGTACTACAGCTGCAGCTGCTGCTAGTACTACAGCTGCAGCTGCTGCTAGTACTACAGCTGCAGCTGCTGCTAGTACTACAGCTGCTGCTAGTACTACAGCTGCAGCTGCTGCTAGTACTACAGCTGCAGCTGCTGCTAGTACTACAGCTGCAGCTGCTGCTAGTACTACAGCTGCAGGTACACTGTTGCCACCCCGGGCCTGCAGCAGCTTGGGGGGGTGGTGAACCTGGTTGAGCATGAATCTCGGTACAGTGGCAGCGTAGTGGTGGTTGATATCTTGTATCACAGTTCGAGCCCCGCTAATATATGCGATTGACGAATTTTAATTCCCCATCATTCCCTGGGTCTAGCTTCAGCTCCTGGGTCCTGCCTCTGAGTCACCTGTGACCTTCCATTGTAGAGGTACTTCTTTTATGCAACTTTCTTATCACTCCTGCAATGTTCTTTCAATGTGTGCACTATATATATTTTGTAATATAATCTGTCATATATATATAATATATAATCTGTCTATCCTTCTGTCATTGTAAGGCAAGATTCACCGTCGTAGAACCTATCTTGAGGTTATCTTGAGATGATTTCGGGGCTTTAGTGTCCCCGCGGACAGGTCCTCGACCAGGCCTCCACCCCCAGGAAGCAGCCCGTGACAGCTGACTAACTCCCAGGTACCTATTTACTGCTAGGTAACAGGGGCATTCAGGGTGAAAGAAACTTTGCCCATTTGTTTCTGCCTCGTGCGGGGATCGAACCCGCGCCACAGAATTACGAGTCCTGCGCGTTATCCACCAGGCTACGAGGCCTCTATGTTGATGTTCTATTAGACTCTAATAATCTTTGCGTCATCTTTCATGATGTACAAGTATAAGACACTGACTAGTAATTTAGTCTCTCGTCCGTTTTCATTTCGGAATGTTGGGACAACATTTTCCATCATCCAAGTCTCTGGCAGTTCTCCTCTTTCCAGTTAGGTTATATATCATAGTAAGCGGCCAGCACAACGCTTCCGCTTCTCTTAGTGTCCATGACCAGATCTATCTAACCTTCCCGGCCTTAAATCCCCGTCCAGTGAGCGGTAAGAGTTGTTTTAGCTACTCAGAACAAAACGTTCCAAGCAGCAGTGGTAAGAGAGAAGAGTGTCTCGCTGAACCCTCATTCCAGGTTCCCACGACCTGGATTGATTTTATTCCACCCCCTCCCTCAGCTCTGGAACTTCCCTTTGCTCTGTTATAAAGACCTCCTGGAAATTCCTATTGAATTCCTCACACACTCCATTGTCATTCTCGGTGATTCACTTCTCTCCTGTTTTCAATGCCTTCACTAGTTTCTTAACTGTTGATTTCCACCTGATGTGATCTGTGAGATCACTTGGGTTAAGGCCTTACACTACACACAGGAATCACAATAACGTGATGCATTAATGAATAAATCCACAAGGGCCGTGGCGAGGATTCGAACCTACGTCTGAGGGCATCCCAGACGCTGCCTTAATCGACTGCTTTAATCTAATCGTATAGAATGTCGTAGCTCAGTCGATTAAAGCAGCGTCTGGGATGCTCACAGACGTAGGTTCGAATCCTTGCCACGGCCCTTGTGGATTTGTCCATTGGTTAAGGCCTTGCTTGTTCTCCTTTATCTGCTCCCTGATGTTCCTGTGTTCCTGTAACTGTGACCTAGTGCTCTGTGATCGCTCGTGTCCAAGGCTGACTCCGAAGCTGACTTTCCTTACTTAGAGGGAATATCAGGTTTAGTCTTGCTGGTATATCATTACCCATTATTCAGGTTGGTCCAGGAATTTCTTCTTGCCTATTACGTTAAACTTGGCTCTCCGTATACCCAATGTGAGGAGTTCCCTATTCACCCACTCTAACTTTCCATGGATGAAGTCACCCATGATTAAGAGATCAGATCCATTTATTTTTATTAGCCCCTAAACATATGCGGCATAACTAGCCAACTTCTTTCAGTTAAAATAAATAATAATAACTTGATAAATATTGCTAAAGGAGACCTGATCAATTGGGCAGTAACTTAGGTCAGTTTGCGAACAGCGGGTTCTAAAAGCCTGGGTGACCACACCACCAACCGAGAGGCCAGGTCTGAGACCATCCCATCAGACATATATTTACTCGGACCACATAATTCTGTTGACCAGACCACACAATAGAAAGTGAAGGGACGACGACGTTTCGGTCCGTCCTGGACCATTCTCAAGTCGATTGAGAGAATGTGAGGATTGTGAGGACCATTCACAATCGACTTGAGAATGGTCCAGGACGGACCGAAACGTCGTCGTCCCTTCACTTTCTAGTGTGTGGTCTGGTCAACATACTTCAGCCACGTTATCGTGACTCCTCGTCTGCACATAATTCTGTTATAGTACTTCTGTCTAGGTCTTCTGTTGCTTTGTAGAGTGTTGCATTCTTCTGCCAGTAATATCTTAAGCCATCCCATTGTCATGGTTCCTGGTATACACCTTCTGAATTCTTCACAGCAAAGCCCTTTCCCCTCTCCTTCAAGATTGCCAGAATACTATATTAGTTACAAATCCTGATAGTTTTGTTTCTGTGAATGCTATTACATCTATGTT
>NC_091241.1:7632132-7639632 GCF_040958095.1 Procambarus clarkii | reverse complement strand
AATAGTAGTAGTAAAGACAGCAGTAGAGGCAGCAGCAGCAGGAGCAGCAGGAGCAGCAGCAGCAGCAGCAGCAGCAGAGGCAGCAGCAGGAGCAGCAGCAGAGGCAGCAGCAGAGGCAGCAGCAGGAGCAGCAGCAGAGGCAGCAGCAGAGGCAGCAGCAGGAGCAGCAGCAGAGGCAGCAGCAAAGGCAGGAGCAGCAGCAGAGGCAGCAGGAGCAGCAGCAGCAACAGCAACAACAACAACAACTTCACAAAGATCAGTAACAACATTCTCCTACCAACAACCTCACTGAACGATAGTTCTAAATATATAATTATATCATCTGGGGTCTCCACGTGGGCTGCGCACCTCAGAGCAAGAGTGCGTTCCGCCCCTCACTAACTCACACACACACAAGGGCGACATGACAACACCAAACAGGCGGAAAATCGACTCTTGACACACACCCAAATTTCACGTCGTCGTGTCAATTTAAATATAAAAACGCCTTTCGTCTCTCCCACTTAAACCATGACGACAAAATTGGAAGTCTTAAATAATCTCTGAATTTATTCAGTTTATAATCGTACAGTTTGCTGTGTTTTTTTGGAGTGTTTACGAGTGTTTTTAGGGTGTTTTAACTACCCAGTTTGGGTCGCCTGTATGATTGGGGGTTTCAGCCGCCTCCTCTCTATGGCGCTGCTGGTCCTAAAGAGATCCAAATTTGATTGATCTGAAACGCATTATTGATTAAAAGATTTCTGTTCTCTCTCTCTCTTCTCTCTCTCTCTCTCTCTCTCTCTCTCTCTCTCTCTCTCTCTCTCTCTCTCTCTCTCTCTCTCTCTCTCTCTCTCTCTCTCTCTCTCTCTCTCCCTCTCTTCTCTCTCTCTCTCTCTCTCTCTCTCTCTCTCTCTCTCTCTCTCTCTCTCTCTCTCTCTCTCTCTCTCTCTCTCTCTCTCTCTCTCTACGACTTACACAATGCCAGCAGGAACTTAAAAAGGACATTTTAAAATGGTAATCCCGACCTCTCCACCAGACATACAGGCAGACGAGCGGATATCCTAAGAATGAGTCAAGCGAGTGAGGGCTGAGTCACGTGTCGTTCCGTCAGCTCTCCTGGAAAAATACACTCACATTGACGCACATCACCTTACTCATCATGCACACTCACCTTACTCATTGCTCGCGTGTAGAGAGGCGAATATATTTTCAATTGCAAAGATTTTATCAGTAGATTTCTGTCTTTCATTGTGTGTGGTTTGCTGTATATTTGGCCTGTTTGTTAATGTGATTTCTGTCACTTTTCTGACAGAAGAGTCACTCCCTCCCGTCCCCTTTGACCCATCCTCTTGTTCGTTTCTCCTTCACTGTCACTTTCCCGTCCCTTCCCCATTATATTCGTATCACCATCTTCACTATCGTTTCTTTCTCCTTTCTCCAGCTAGCTGATTGTTGCTAATTGTCTGTGGCTAGTTGTGTGTGGCTAGTTGTTTGATCCTAACAAGCAAGGTTGTGTGAAGGAGTACCTCTCAAGCAGAAGACAGAGAATCACAGGAAGAGGAAAGTACCCCGAGGCATTGTTACCAGTTATAAAAGTACAGATAAACGAATCGTGAGTATCAATCATGGGAGACTTTAACCATCTTATCGTGAGGTTATCTTGAGATGATTTCGGGGCTTTTAGTGTCCCCGCGGCCCGGTCCTCGACCAGGCCTCCACCCCCAGGTAGCAGCCCGTGACAGCTGACTAACACCCAGGTACCTATTTTACTGCTAGGTAACAGGGGCATAGGGTGAAAGAAACTTTTCCCATTTGTTTCTGCCTCGTGCGGGAATCGAACCCGCGCCACAGAATTACGAGTCCTGCGCGCTATCCACCAGGCTACGAGGCCCCATAGCAAGAACGAGTTCAATACCATAGTAGAACAGACTCGTGAACAACTACATGTATGGTAGTAGTAGTAATAGCTAGAAACATTTTAAGCTGACATAACAGGGGGAACCAGAACAATGAAGAACAACGAATAACGAGCCAAGCTTGACCTGATATTTACTCTGAACGAATGGAATATAACGAGAGTTAACTTTGAAGTAGCGTACAGTCATCTTCGCGGTCACCACAAAACGAAGCTGGCCTTACCGATTTGATATTATATTTGTAAATAATTTGTATAGCGTACGTTTCGACTCATTGTGTATGCTGACAAGGATATCTAACTTTCCTTCTATCCTCCATAGATAGAAGATACACCCCCCCTCCCCTCCTCGAACCTGTACACCCCTTTACCCCCTCCCTATCTGATCATTTCCGTTCTATACACTATATATATATATATATATATATATATATATATATATATATATATATATATATATATATATATATATATATATATATATATATACCAAGAGAGGTATCTTTAATTGCTCTCCCTGAAAGCTGTTCTCTGAGAACTATTCTCCCTGGGAAGTGTTCTCCCTGAGAAATGTTCTCAGTGATAAATGTTCTTGAGACTTGACTTGACAGGAGGAAAACATCTGTTCTTCTACACTTTAACCAAAAAAAAAAAAAAAGTTCTCAATAACTTGGTCAAGAATACCAATAACATTTGCGATGCCTGGAGCGAGGTTGGAAATTCCCGGTGTTACTCTCCAAAAGAAAATATATATATATATATATATATATATATATATATATATATATATATATATATATATATATATATATATATATATATATATATATATATATATATATATATATATATATATATATATTTATATAATTTTTTTTTATAATACTTCACTTCCAGAATTTTTGTATTCTTTATAAATCTTCTCAATATATCTTGTTATTGTCCAAGTATCAAGTATTACACTGCCTACGTGAGGCCAGTCTTAGATTATGCCGCCTCATCATGGAGTCCCCATCTGAAGAAACACATAAGGAAACTGGAAAAGGTTCAGAAGTTTGTGACGTCTGTATTTTCTCTATCTTTCACGACTCGATCAACAACTGGCATGCCGTCCTGCCCATGAGAGCTGTAAGCCAAACTAATTAAATATCTAACCTTTTATCGCTGACAACAATCACATTCTGTTGAACTGAACAAGCTACTTCAGACAGTGATTGTGTTGGGTTATTTATAAACAGCACTGAACTCCTGGAGTCACTCAAACTAACAATAACAAAATTGGTCTTCCACTATTTATTTAGTTTAAAGGTACTTTGTGGTTAGATAAAAGCCCAATTGCGTAGTTTGTGTTGAACTTACCAGACGTTCAATCTTTGTATTCTAGACATGATTGGTTCATTTTTGTATATATATTGAACATGAACAAGCTGTTCAGTCTGTGTTTAATTGTACAGCACTATTAGTATAGATATAATACTCAATGGTGTTGAAAATCTGGAAGATTGAAAATTCTCCATCGGATCTGTTCCCCATGAGAATGGTGCCCTATCAGAAGTGTTCACCCTGAGAACTGTTCACCCTAAGAACTGTTCACCTGGAGAACTGTTCACCGTAGGGAATCATTTAGACTTCATGCTGGTGCACCGAGGAGAATGAACAAATCCACAAGGGCCGTGACGAGGATTCGAACCTGCGTCCGGGAGCATCCCAGACCGAGGAGAATAGTCCCAGAGGGAACGAAGGATAAGGAAGCCCACCTCTGGACTGAGAACTTCTTAAGAGAGAGAGAGAAAGAGAGAGAGAAGAGAGAGAGAGAGAGAGAGAGAGAGAGAGAGAGAGAGAGAGAGAGAGAGAGAGAGAGAGAGAGAGAGAGTAGAGAGAGAGAGAGAGAGAGAGAGAGAGAGAAGAGAGAGAGAGAGAGAGAGAGAGAGAGAGAGAGAGAGAGAGAGAGAGAGAGAGAGAGAGAGAGAGAGAGAGAGAGAGAGAGAGAGAGAGAGAAGAGAAAGAAAGAGAGAGAGAGAGAGAGAGAGAGAGAGAGAGAGAGAGAGAGAGAGAGAGAGAGAGAGAGAGAGAGAGAGAGAGAGAGAGAGAGAGAGAGAGAGAGAGAGAGATTACGCTCTTCTAAGGTGATGTAAGGGAGATCAATCATTACACAGGGCAGGTAAGAAAGGAGATCAGATGAGAGTAGAGGGGAAGCAAAGGTAGGTACGTTAAGTAAGAAGTGGATAGAAGGAGGGCTGATAATAGGATGAAGGATAGGGATGGATAGGGCGACCTGCGTGTCACTCAGCCATTACATCACTGGTGATGGTCACAACCTGGCGGGTGTAACATGACACCTAGCCCTGGAGGTTATGTCCTGTGGTCAACCTTTATTGACCAAGTCAGATATGTGGTGACCTAATCATCCCGTAATTGTGGAGAGTCACATGTTCGTGCTGCTCTGAGGCAACAAACAATCAATGGCCGCCTTGTCATTGTCTTAGTGAGGTAGTCCTCGGGCTATATGTAGGAGGAGGAGCCCCAGGGCATATGTAGCAGGAGGAGCCTTAGGCTATATGTAGGAGGAGCCTTAGGCTATATGTAGGAAGAGCCTCAGGCTATATGTAGGAAGAGCCTCGCCTCCTGAGACCGGATAGGCAGTGGGGCAAGTGAAGGTAGAGGACATTCACATCCAAGACAGATTGGGATTCTGACTCTGGATTGAGGACCAACATTCAAGGGTCAAAACATGTAGCTTGCTTACCTACTTAGCTTGTGTAGCTTCCGGGGATCAACGGCCCCGCGGCCCGGTCTCCGACCAGGCCTCCCACAGAAGGTTTCCCAGGTAGCTGGCCACAGGAATCTTTGATCCACTTTGGTGGTCAAACTCATCTATCATTTTCGCCAAGAAAATACCTTCAGTGAGTGTATAGGCAGTACTGTCGACCCTTTCACGGGATCCTGTCGATCCTGTGATCGACAGGACTATGTCGATCCTGTGATCGACAGGACTATGTCGATCCTGTGATCGACAGGACTATGTCGATCCTGTGATCGACAGGACTATGTCGATCCTGTGATCGACAGGACTATGTCGATCCTGTGATCGACAGGACTATGTCGATCCTGTCGACATTGTGCCAGGGTGGGCAGTTCAGGTGAACAGTAATTCGGTATCCTCTCAGCGACTCGGCTCATGTTGATATTTTCGGGGGAGTCCAATGGCGATAACCAAATTCTATACATATGCTATCAAGTAGATGATAACGATTAGTCAGCCATTACAAGCGCTATGCTCCTTGTCTTAAATCTATTATTGATGCTGGAGAGTGTCGGTGGCTCACTGAATATTAGGTAGAGGTGACGAGGTGTCACCTGTCCCAAGTCACCTGAAAAGACGGGATCACCATAGCCCGTGCTACTTGGAATTTTGTTCCAAGTAGCGAATCTTGAACAACAACAAACACCTGAAAAATAAAGTCACATTGTCTCTAAAGGAAACGAGTTGTGGTAGCCTGACTGCACCCTCTCCATTCTTGCATTAGATCCCATTTACCTCCCATTTCCCCCCATTAGCTGTGGTGGTGATTGTGGTAGCTGTGGTGGTGATTGTGGTAGCTGTGGTGGTGATTGTGGTAGCTGTGGTGGTGATTGTGGTAGCTGTGGTGGTGATTGTGGTAGCTGTGGTGGTGATTGTGGTTGCTGTGGTGGTGATTGTGGTAGCTGTGGTGGTGATTGTGGTAGCTGTGGTGGTGGTGTTGATGGTGGTGAAGGTGAGGATTGTGATGCTTGTGGTAGTTAAGTCAATCAAATCAAATTCAAGACTTTATACGTAAACTAAGCGTGGGGGGAGGGTGGGGGGGGAGTACCCGGCGGCGTCCGGGTCTCTCCAGCCCCCCCCCCCCCCCCAGCCCCCCCCCCTACAATTATAAACTAGAAGTTAATACTCATCCATAACTGCATTATAATGTTTAGTTGCAGAGCCTGGCGTCGTATATAGCCATTAATTTTATATTTATATAACATGCAAGTAATATATATATATATATATATATATATATATATATATATATATATATATATATATATATATATATATATATATATACATATATATATATATATATATATACAACACCTCGACATCCTCACAGACCAACATCACCTCAGCACTGAAACAAGGATTATCAAGAAACTAACAACATTATATGGAGGACCTATGGCAATTCCACGACCAAGAGATGGCTTCCTGAACCTTGCAGGAATTAACCTCACTGAGGACCAAGTCACTCTCCTAAATCTGGGCATAAACTGTCATGTTATGTCCAGACCGAGTGAAATGGCCCGGAAAGTGGAGTTGGAAATTCTGATGGACGACATATTCGACCTCGAGACACAAAAGAAGGTCACTACCAAAGATACCTTACAAGCAGAACTTATTGCAGAAGGAGGAAAGAATCGAGGCAACTACAGAAGCACCATACTGTCCCCCGAGCTTAGAGCGGCAGCTAAAAGCCTTCGTGAGAACAAGGAGATAGTTGTCAGGAGAGGTGACAAGTCGCCAATATATGTCATTCTTAAAAAAGACGAATATCTGGCGAAAATGAACATCATACTCTCTGACCAAACTAAGTTCCAAAGGGTAACGAAGGACACTACAGCCGAATTAAAAGCAAAGGTCAACAAACTGATCGAAACTGTGAACGCCAAGAAATCCGGACTCCACCTGCCAAAGATCATTGGGGAATATAAACCTGGATATGCGTATGGAAATGTCAAGACGCACAAGCCTGGAAACCCACTTCGGCCAATCATTAGCCAGATACCCACACCCACGTACAGACTGGCGAAGCGACTCAACGGCCTGCTGACTCCTTATGTTCCTTGCGCCTTCAGCCTGAAGTCTCCAAAGGAATTTGTGGACTTACTGCGGGGCACACGGGCCACAGGGATAAGAGCCTCGTTGGACGTAGAATCGCTGTTTACCAACGTACCTGTGGACGAGACAATCGGAATGATAGCCGACAGAGTGTATCGTGATCCAGCCTGTACTCCTCTTGACATGCCAGAAAGTATTCTGAGGAAACTACTCCAAGCTTGTACTAAAGAGGCACCCTTCTTGAGCCCGGATGGGCATATGTATAAGCAAGTAGATGGGGTCGCTATGGGTTCTCCCCTAGGTGTCCTGTTTGCAAACTTCTACATGGGTACCATCGAGCAAAAAGTCTTAGTCGACATGAACTTGAAACCGGCCATATACTGCAGGTATGTTGACGACATTTTTACACAGGTACCTGATGTCAGACATCTGCAGGAGCTGAAGGAGGCATTTGAGCAGAGTTCCGTGCTGCGTTTCACTTACGAGACGGAAAAGGATGGGAAGCTGCCTTTTCTAGATGTAACAGTCATGGAAAAGGGCGGAGGTTTCCACACTGCAGTCTACACAAAGGAAACAAACATAGGAATGTGCCTAAATGCCAACAGCGACTGCCCTGACAGGTACAAGAGGAGTGTTGTTAACGCATACGTCGACCGTGCTCTCAGCCACAGCTCAGAATGGAAGCAAGTCGACGAAGAACTCTGTAGGGTAAGGCAGGTTCTAGTCAATAACGGCTTCTCCAATG
>NC_091241.1:7602132-7627132 GCF_040958095.1 Procambarus clarkii | reverse complement strand
TATTTCTGTGCCTAGATCATAAAGTTTATGATACAGTGCCACAAGGAAGACTGTTCAGAAAGATAGAGGCTCAAGGTATTGCTGTCGCAAGTTGGATTAGGCTGTGGTTATACGTAACGTGGTGGAGGTGGGCTCCCTCGATTGTTTCAAGCGCGGGTTGGACAAGTATATGAGTGGGATTGGGTGGTTATAGATAGGAGCTGCCTCGTATGGGCCAATAGGCCTTCTGCAGTTACCTTTGTTCTTATGTTCTTATGTTCTTATGTACCGCAGGAAACAAGGAGGGTGTAAATAAGAGGGTAAGAGTATAAATAAGGTGAAGCCAGAATGGAAAAAATGTTGTAAGTGGAATACCTCAAGGCTGTGTCCTGGGGCCTCTCTTGTTTACTGTTAAGCCAAGGAATGAGTAACAAATATTTGCCATTATGTATTTATCTAGTCAATGATCATTCGAAATCTTGTGGTATTTTGTGACTAAAAATGCTTTGCAGTTTTTAAATAAACCTTTATAATTAATGTCTGAAGGAGCTTGTAATATTAAATGGAATGTGGTTTTTGCCGATGATAATAACATTTGCATAAAATTTGTGTGGATCCCATCCTGTACTGGAAGCTCAGAGCATTGTCGACTGTCAGTCGATTGACTGTTACTGTCGACTGACAGACCAATGAAGCTTGCACGAACTATGACATTGGATCACCTACTGCAGTTATTCAAAATATATAAATTAAAGAAATTACTTCAGATTTAGAAGCACTAAGACATGCCCCGAGGCCTGAAAGCTGCAGTATTACAAGCCATGACAACTGGTGTAATAATAATTGGTGTTTGTACGGTCAACACAGTAACCGGACCAGACAATGTGATGTACAGTCACTGTGAGAACTCTCCTTGGCTGTAGGCACACCTGGCAGGCTAGTGAGGCTCAGGCACACCTGGCAGGCTAGTGAGGCTCAGGCACACCTGGCAGGCTAGTGAGGCTCAGGCACTCCCACAATATTCAGCTGGTAACCTCTGTGACAAACCATTAAATCATTCACTTGAACGTTGTTACATTAGTGAATGTGAAACTGTAAAAGATTTTACACCTCCTGGCCTGTCATACAATCAACTATGCGACTATTTCATTGACTATTTCATACTGAAAATCATCTTAACCATTTATCCTAAATATGCTTGACCATATTAAAGAATGAAGAACTGCTTTATATTTTATTTTTAGCTGCATCTTTTATTAATCTCTCCCTGCCCTTATGTGGCTACCTTTTAAAATCGTAAATTGAAACATGTATATCATCTGCTGTAGTAGACTGTAACCTCATGAACTGTGTGATTCAATCCACAATTTAGACCTATTGAACAAATCCACAAGGGTCGCGACGAGGATTCCAACCTACGTCCGAGAGCATCCCAGACGCTGCTTTAATCGCCTGAGCTACGACATGGTCAAAAGAATTGCCACCAGAAGTTCTACTGAACTTACCTGTTCATTTGATGCATCACGCTATTGTGATTTGTGTGTGTTAGACCTATTGTCTTGTGTATGATCCTCTGTAGTCACCTAGTTGTGTTTGCGGGGGTTGAGCTTTGCTCTTTCGGCCCGCCTCTCAACTGTCAATCAACTGTTTACTAACTACTTTTTTTTCCACCACACACACCCACACCCCAGGAAGCAGCCCGTGACAGCTGACTAACTCCCAGGTACCTATTTACTGCTAGGTAACAGGGGCATTTAGGGTGAAAGAAACTTTGCCCATTTGTTTCTGCCTGGTGCGGGAATCGAACCCGCGCCACAGAATTACGAGTGCTGCGCGCTATCTGTGGCAGTGTATACCAACAGCTTCTCACTCTACTATCACCTAATTGAATTACTCAGATTAGGTAAAATTGTATATTAATTAAGTTAATAAAGACGTTAATCATCAGCGCAAGTTAGACATGTATGAATGAATTTGGGCAGTTATAAATAGGTACTGACTCAAAATGGGCAATAGGCGTTTCCTAGTATGGGTGAATAGCTATTGCCTCGTATGGACCAACTGGAGCTGCCTCGTATGGACCAACTGGAGCTGCCTCGTATGGACCAACTGGAGCTGCCTCGTATGGACCAACAGGAGCTGCCTCGTATGGACCAACAGGAGCTGCCTCGTATGGACCAATAGGAGCTGCCTCGTATGGACCAATAGGAGCTGCCTCGTATGGACCAATAGGAGCTGCCTCGTATGGACCAACAGGAGCTGCCTCGTATGGACCAACAGGAGCTGCCTCGTATGGACCAACAGGAGCTGCCTCGTATGGACCAACAGGAGCTGCCTCGTATGGACCAACAGGAGCTGCCTCGTATGGACCAACAGGAGCTGCCTCGTATGGACCAACAGGAGCTGCCTCGTATGGACCAACAGGAGCTGCCTCGTATGGACCAATAGGAGCTGCCTCGTATGGACCAATAGGAGCTGCCTCGTATGAACCAATAGGAGCGGCCTCGTATGGACCAATAGGAGCTGCCTCGTATGAACCAATAGGAGCTGCCTCGTATGGACCAATAGGAACAGCCTCATATGGATCAACAGGAGCTGCCTCGTATGAACCAATAGGAACAGCCTCATATGGATCAACAGGAGCTGCCTCGTATGAACCAATAGGAACAGCCTCATATGGATCAATAGGAGCTGCCTCGTATGGACCAATAGGAACAGCCTCATATAGACCAATAGGAGCTGCCTCGTATGGACCAATAGGAACAGCCTCATGTAGACCAATAAGAGCTGCCTCGTATGGACCAATAGGAACAGCCTCATGTAGACCAATAGGAGCTGCCTCGTATGGACCAATAGGAACAGCCTTGTATGGACCAATAGGAGCTGTCTCGTATGGACCAATAGGTTTCCTGTCGTTTCTTATACACTATCCTTCTCATTTTATCTTCACTATGTGGCTCTGTTGCAACCTCAATTCACTAAATTAATACCGATATTATTGCCCAATCGTTGTAGCCATTTGACGTCATCCAATTAACCATACCGTATCCACTGGGGTCGTTTGACTCCACAATATATGAAGCCATTATCATCTGAGTCGCCTAAACCCTGCAACAAATTTCATATCATTTGCAATGAACCGGTGATTTGCACTCGGCTATGCAGTGCTTGGATTCGGCCGCTGCTCGTCTGTTTTGTGTGTGTATATATATATATCTGTGGCGGCCGGGTCGTATTTTCTCAATTTGCATGGCGCTAGACCGGCCATTAGGCGCTGGAAAAAGCGGTTTCCTCGCGTTAATGTATCTTATCTATTACCTACTGAAGTAGGGAGTATCGCGTCTACTGCGAACAGGTTCAGGAAGGGGAAGGATGGGATGGGAGGGGGGGGGGGGGGGTTGTGGAAGGGGATCTCTCCCGGAGTGGTGGAGGAGGATGGGGAAGTGAGAGGGAGGGGGGAGGGTGAATGGGTTGGGGGAGGGAGGGATTTTTTTTGCGTCAGTAAAGCGTTGCTTGTCTTTTGACAGGAGATAAAACAATTATGCTGGGACAGGAGACGGAACAATGATGCTAGGACAGGAGATAGAACAATGATGCTGGGACAGAAGTCTTGTAACAAACCCACCAATCTCCGTCTAATATCTTGAAGCTGCCCTCGTAGACTCCTCCAAAGTGGATGGCATTAACCTGAAATTAACGTAGAAATCCCAAATTGGCCCGAGGCCGCTCCTATTTATACCCATACAACACATTCACGTATGTCTAACCTACGCTTGAAACAACCCACCTATCCCACGACTCTTTGACGAATTTGGCCGGATATAAATAGGAGTTGCCAGGTACTGGCCAAGAAACCTTGTACAATTTTCTTAATTCTTACGTTATGTACGAGATGTAAGCTTTTCTTGACACGCAGAAACTATAGCGAGAATAAGTTGCTGGAAAGTACAGAAGGTAGAAGTAGATATTGTACCCTTCAAGGTGATAAATCCTCAGCATGAACCGGGTACAATTAGAGTGTATCGAAGCAAGATATCTAGGTTACCAAGAGGCAATAGTTTGCATGTATATTGTGACGGGTCGGTGGCGGAGGATGGCAGGGCCGGGTGTGGGGTCCTAATACGGGAATATACCGAATTTGGGACTGTGGACAAGAAAATTGTACTTCAACTTAGTAATTATACATCATCCACACAAGCTGAGCTGCAGGCCATTCTGGCTTGTTTGGAAGTACGTCTAGACGAAAAATATTTTTTCATATTTGTCGATAGCCCAGCACTTGATTCCTTAAACGGTGGAAATCCAGTCTTCATGTTAATAGTTGAGGATTGTATGAAAAGGATAAATGATATACAGCTGAAATTCAAGTGAAAATCATGTGGATTCCATCTCATGTTGGATTAGTGCTCAACGAGGTGGCGGATGACCTGACCAAAGGCGCCTCATCAACACCACAAGTAGACAATAAATGTGTTTTAACAATAAGACGAATAAGAAGCCAAATAAGAAATGCAGGCGATGAGTCACAATAACGTGGCTAAAGTATGTTGACCAGACCACACACTAGAAGGTGAAGGGACGACGACGTTTCACTCCGTCCTGGACCATTCTCAAATCGAGTCAAGTCGAAATCGACTTGAGAATGGTCCAGGACGGACCGAAACGTCGTCGTCCCTTCACCTTCTAGTGTGTGGTCTGGTCAACAAATAAGAAACATTTTCAGACAGACACAGAAGTGGCGAGGAGAGGTATACTGTATGAGGGAAGCCAAACCATGCAACACTACATGTGTGTGTACTCACCTAGTTGTACTCACCTAGTTGTGTTTGCGGGGGTTGAGCTCTGGCTCTTTGGTCCCGCCTCTCAACCGTCAATCAACAGGTGTACAGATTCCTGAGCCTATCGGGCTCTGTCATATCTACACTTGAAACTGTGTATGGAGTGAGCCTCCACCACATCACCCCCTAATGCATTCCATTTGTCAACCACTCTGACACTAAAAAAGTTCTTTCTAATATCTCTGTGGCTCATTTGGGCACTCAGTTTCCACCTGTGTCCCCTTGTGCGTGTGTGTGTGTGTGTGTGTGTGTGTGTGTGTGTGTGTGTGTGTGTGTGTGTGTGTGTGTGTGTGTGTGTGTGTGAACACGATGTACTGAACGGGGGTTAGAATAGCTTGAGCTACCTCATCCCTTTATGTATAGTTATACCTCCGTAAACTGTATACCCAAGTCAGAGGTTCCCACATGACTGATAATGCCGAATATCCTCATATTGACCGTATCTGTATACGGTAAGAGCATTATGAAGAGAAAAGTCTGGTATAAGGTACGATAATTATCAAGAGAAAGCCACTTGTCTGAACGACTATACAAAACTTGGATGGGATACCAGGATAGATTAGGAAGAAGAAATAGAGATAAGACCACCAAGTCCTTGTACCGTCGGGGGATCGACGGTACAAGACACTCAACTCAAGACACGCAGGAATCCAGGCTATCGCTCTACCGACCAGGCCGAGGGGTTGGACAAAGACCATTGCTTGGAACCAGCCCATTATACATTTATAATGTATAATTATATCTATACATTATACATTTATACATAAAAACAAGCTGTTTGGCCGTTTGTGTTAATTGGCAGGAATTATAACGGGGTTTGGGGTGGTTATATAAAACGGTGATTGTTTTAGTTTTGTCTTATTTTACTGTTAAATATTATGAAGAAACTTTTTATCTATGAAGAAACTTTTTATCATATAAAATGTGTTTTACGTTATTCATCTAAACGTTGCATGACTATGGTACACAGGTGGTACTTTCTGTTCCACCCCCCCCCCCCCGGTCCAACCACTTGGGCTGGGCGGTAGAGCGACGGTCTCGCTTCATGCAGGTCGGCGTTCAATCCCCAACCGTCCAGGTGGTGGGGTACCATTCCTTCCCTCCGTCCCATCCCAAATCCTTATCCCGACCCCAGTGCTATATAGTCGTAATGGCTTGGCGCTTTCCCTTGATAATTTTCTTCCCTTCCTTCCTTCCCCTCTATGCTAACTCTCTCTCTCCCCTCCCTCCCCACTATGAAGATCCCCCCCCCCCTCTCCCCAATAACATTCACCCCCCCCCACCAATACCACAGATCCCCCCCTCCCCCCTCCCCCCTCCCTCCAAAAAGCCAGGCAGCTCCCAGGAATTTAATATGGGGCTCAGTTCTCCACCTCTCTATCATCAGATTATTAAAAAAAAAGGCTCCAGATTCTCGCGAGCGGAATTAAACGATGATTCAGCGTTGTTCAGCGTCCATATGTGTTCAGCGTTCATATGTGTTCAGCGTTCATATGTGTTCAGCGTCCATATGCGTTCAGCGTTCATATGTGTTCAGCGTCCATATGTGTTCAGCGTTCATATGTGTTCAGCGTTCATATGTGTTCATCACTGCAGGTGTTGACTCATGGCACCTTTGTGTACATATCTATGCAACACACCCGTCTGTGTACTCTGAAAGTGTACATCTATTGTACAGGGTCTCATCTACGTGTACACACGTCTAGATATGTATGTAGTAGCGTTTAGGCACGATTAGAGTGACTTAATTACTTTGTGTATTACCTGTGATTCCTTGATTGTGTGTACCTGTGGCTCTTTGATTGTGTGTACCTGTGGCTCCTTGATTGTGTGTACCTGTGGCTTTTGATTGTGTGTACCTGTTGCTCCTTGATTGTGTGTACCTGTGGCTCTTTGATTGTGTGTACCTGTGGCTCCTTGATTGTGTGTACCTGTGGCTCCTTGATTGTGTGTACCTGTGGCTTTTGATTGTGTGTACCTGTTGCTCCTTGATTGTGTGTACCTGTGGCTCTTTGATTGTGTGTACCTGTGGCTCTTTGATTGTGTGTACCTGTTGCTCCTTTATTGTGTGTACCTGTGTCTCCTTGATTGTGTGTACCTGTGTCTCCTTGATTGTGTGTACCTGTGGCTCCTTGATTGTGTGTACCTGTTGCTCCTTGATTGTGTGTACCTGTGGCTCTTTGATTGTGTGTACCTGTGGCTCCTTGATTGTGTGTACCTGTTGCTCCTTGATTGTGTGTACCTGTTGCTCCTTGATTGTGTGTACCTGTTGCTCCTTGATTGTGTGTACCTGTGGCTCTTTGATTGTGTGTACCTGTTGCTCCTTGATTGTGTGTACCTGTTGCTCTTTGATTGTGTGTACCTGTGTCTCCTTGATTGTGTGTACCTGTGGCTTTTGATTGTGTGTACCTGTGTCTCCTTGATTGTGTGTACCTGTGACTCCTTGATTGTGTGTACCTGTTGCTCCTTGATTGTGTGTACCTGTTGCTCCTTGATTGTGTGTACCTGTGTCTCCTTGATTGTGTGTACCTGTGTCTCCTTGATTGTGTGTACCTGTGACTCCTTGATTGTGTGTACCTGTGACTCCTTGATTGTGTGTACCTGTGGCTCCTTGATTGTGTCCCTCCCAAAACAAACATACAAACAAACAAACAAACAAACAACCCGTTGTTGTCTGTCTTGTCAGTTCCAATAACAAGTTTTATAAACTAATCGATATTTTTAAAGTCGGGGCTTAGGAGCTGAGAGTTTGGTGGTGGTGGCAGGGTGCACGTGGTGGCAGGGCACACGTGGTGGCAGGGTGCACGTGGTGGCAGGGTGCACGTGGTGGCAGGGCACACGTGGTGGCAGGGTGCACGTGGTGGCAGGGCACACGTGGTGGCAGGGTGCACGTGGTGGCAGGGCACACGTGGTGGCAGGGTGCACGTGGTGGCAGGGCACACGTGGTGGCAGGGTGCACGTGGTGGCAGGGCACACGTGGTGGCAGGGTGCACGTGGTGGCAGGGCACACGTGGTGGCAGGGTGCACGTGGTGGCAGGGTGCACGTGGTGGCAGGGTGCACGTGGTGGCAGGGCACACGTGGTGGCAGGGTGCACGTGGTGGCAGGGCACACGTGGTGGCAGGGTGCACGTGGTGGCAGGGTGCACGTGGTGGCAGGGTGCACGTGGTGGCAGGGTGCACGTGGAGGCAGGGTGTACGTGGTGACAGGGTGCACGTGGAGGCAGGGCACACGTGGTGGCAGGGCACACGTGGTGGCAGGGTGCACGTGGTGACAGATAACAGGGACACCGGACACACGTGGTGCTGGGATGGGACCAAGGGATGGAAGGGGGTCCATGGTGGAACAGCCCACGTGTTGTATGCGGTAATTTGTCAAGGTGACGTCAGGCTGGGATGGTAGGGTGTGTGTCAAAGGGTGATGAGCCTTCCCCCTCCCACCCATCCCTTACCCTCCATCTCCCATCCCCCCATCCCATCCCATCCCTATCTCCAGCTTGGAGTACAGCGTTCACACCATCTTCAACTCCACCGGCGTGTGAGGCCATTACGACGGGTCACAATAAGACGCCCCCAAGCTGACGGTTGGTAACCCGGGCTTCGACACCCGGGAGCCGCCGCCGGGTTCGACTCCCGCTCCAGAATTAAAGGGATTAAATCATTTGTTTGAGGGTGAAACAATAAGGAACAGTGAGCGGGCGCACTGGACCAGACGGGAACAAGGGGATCGAAGCCTTTATGTCCGCGGCCCCGTCGCGGGTCACTGAAGCTCAATGCGCCTCGCTACTTTATGGACTTCAATCCCCTCCTCGATTAAATTAGTGTAGTATTGGGTAGCGTCTCTCTCTCTCTCTCTCTCTCTCTCTCTCTCTCTCTCTCTCTCTCTCTCTCTCTCTCTCTCTCTCTCTCTCTCTCTCTCTCTCTCTCTCACTGTCTGTCTGTCTCTCTCTCTCTCTCTCTCTCCCCCCCCAATCTGTCACCACCATCAATCTTCCCCAATAGTCTTAATACAACATTCGGATTATTAGTCGACGAAGCCTAGCCCCAAGTGTTCGCTTAAGCGAGGGGGCAGCCGGATAGTCCAGCGCTTAGCTGACGTAATTATCACTTACCCAACTACCGGAAGGGAGCAGGTCCATTCTGCTCGTTACCGTCCCAACGATCGTTAGGGGTCCAAGCCGCGCCCTACAGGAAGGGGAACTACCTCACTGGCTTGTTCAAACAATCGTCTAGCCGTAATTACAGAGCGATCAGCCGTCAGACGCACAATGCCGCCCAAGGAAACTGACTAATTCATTCAAAATCAATTTAACAGTATGTTACAAATGACTTATTCCAAGAGAGTTTAATAAGATATTGCAAAAAATACATTAACAGTTTATTACGAAATAATGAATGCAATAGACATATGCAAGATACACCATTAAATGTATCTATGGAAGAATATATATATATATATGTCGTACCTAGTAGCCAGAACTCACTTCTCAGCCTACTATGCAAGGCCCGATTTGCCTAATAAGCCAAGTTTTCATGAATTAATGTTTTTTCGTCTACCTAACCTAGCTTTTTTTGGCTACCTAACCTAACCTTACCTATATATATAGGTTAGGTTAGGTTAGGTAGGGTTGGTTAGGTTCGGTCATATATCTACGTTAATTTTAACTCCAATAAAAAAAATTGACCTCATACATAGTAAAAAGGGTAGCTTTATCATTTCATAAGAAAAAAATTATAGTAAATATATTAATTCAGGAAAACTTGGCTTATTAGGCAAATCGGGCCTTGAATAGTAGGCTGAGAAGTGAGTTCTGGCTACTAGGTACGACATATATATATATATATATATATATATATATATATATGTTTTACCTAGTAGCCAGAACGTCGTACTCAGCCTACTATGCAAGACCCGATTTGCCTAATAGGCCGAGTAATTTTCTTTATTTTCAATAAATTGTTTCCAGTTAGTTCATTGGAATGATGATTATTATATTATATTAGGAACATAATTTATTGACTTAGTTGTGTTAGTTTAGGTTTTGTTAAGACAGGTTAGGTTAGGTAGGGTTAGTTAGGTCATATATCTATGTTAGTTTTACCTTAAATTTTAAAAAAATTAACTTATACATAATGAAATGGACAGATTTATCATTTCATAAGAAAAAAATTAGAAAAATATATAAATTTAGGAAAATTTGGCCTATTAGGCAAAACGGGTCTTGCATAGTAGGCCGAGTACGACGTTCTGGCTACTAGGTACAACATATGTATATATATATATATATATATATATATATATATATATATATATATATATATATATATATATATATATATATATATATTATAAACCTAGAAGGGGTACCACCTCTGGTGCAAGTGTAGGGACCCATAGCCTCGGAGAAGAAAATAAAGAGTACTCAGAGAAGACCTTGTGGATCCTCACTGAACGCTTTGATATTTTCTTCTTCTACCACCCCTATTCTTTTGGTATGTATATATATATATATATATATATATATATATATATATATATATATATATATATATATATATATATATATATATATATATATATATATATAACTGAAAACTCACACCCCAGAAGTGACTCGAACCCATACTCCCAGGAGCAACGCAACTGGTATGTACAAGACGCCTTAATCCACTTGACCATCACGACCGGACATAATGAGGTGATAGCCGAGGCTATTTGAACCACCCCACCGCCGGCACTCGGATAGTAATCTTGGGCATAGCATTTGACCAAATCACCTCATTCTTTGGGGCACACGTGAGGAACACAAATGCGAACAAGCCTGAATGGTCCCCAGGACAATATGCAACTGAAAACTCACACCCCAGAAGTGACTCGAACCCATACTCCCAGGAGCAACGCAACTGGTATGTACAAGACGCCTTAATCCACTTGACCATCACGACCGGACATAATGAGGTGATAGCCGAGGCTATTTGAACCACCCCACCGCCGGCACTCGGATAGTAATCTTGGGCATAGCATTTTACCAAATCACCTCATTCTTTGGGGCACACGTGAGGAACACAAATGCGAACAAGCCTGAATGGTCCCCAGGACAATATGCAACTGAAAACTCACACCCCAGAAGTGACTCGAACCCATACTCCCAGGAGCAACGCAACTGGTATGTACAAGACGCCTTAATCCACTTGACCATCACGACCGGACATAATGAGGTGATAGCCGAGGCTATTTGAACCACCCCACCGCCGGCACTCGGATAGTAATCTTGGGCATAGCATTTTACCAAATCACCTCACCTCAAAATGCTATGCCCAAGATTACTATCCGAGTGCCGGCGGTGGGGTGGTTCAAATAGCCTCGGCTATCACCTCATTATGTCCGGTCGTGATGGTCAAGTGGATTAAGGCGTCTTGTACATACCAGTTGCGTTGCTCCTGGGAGTATGGGTTCGAGTCACTTCTGGGGTGTGAGTTTTCAGTTGCATATTGTCCTGGGGACCATTCAGGCTTGTTCGCATATATATATATATATATATAAGTTATTAAGACCCATCAACCTCTGGAGGGTTATTAAGGCCATTGCAATAACATACTGATGAACCAACAGGTATAATTTAAGTAGACTTAATATACCTCTCCGCCAGGCGAGGTATACTCTTGAGTATACTGCTCTACACTAATTCTTATCAACATTAAGTCAGCGGTCAATTTCATTTCCATACAACTTAAAATCACAACAATAACGGTTCAAGGGTTAATTCCTATCTTATCGTTGTTAATATCGTAGAAATATTGTTGTTGTGAGTTAACAACTTCTGTTACTACTGATCATAACAATTACAACCTTTATTATTAGAAATTAGCTTTTCTTATTAAGGCTACTTCATAGTTCAGTCGATAGAGCATCGGACTCGCACGCAAGGGGGATCAGGGTTCGAGTCTCCTTGAGCCCCGGTGAATGGAATTTTATTGTTAGAACGAGTTCAGATGTTATTATTAATTATTATTAATAAAATGAGACAGGGAAGTCCATTAGTGGTGTGAGGAGCCATGAGGTATCCCTCTCTCTCTCTCTCTCTCTCCCATCTCCCTCATCACTCCCCTCCCCTCTTCCCTTCTTTTATCTCTTCCTCTCTCTCTCTCTCTCCCTCCCTCCCCTTCATTCGTTCCCTCCCTGCCTCCCTTCAGCCTTAATATATGCTACACAAGTGTCTGTAAATGTCAACCCTTTCTACCCATTTCCCCTCACCCCAGCATGAGGGGAGAGGCCAGGCGTTACCCCTCACTCTGGTGTAAGGGGGGGAGGGGGAGGAAGACAGTGTCACCTGTTGACACGCTTTTCCCCTCTTCCTATCTACATCCCCCTTCATGATCTACTTCTCACTATCTACTTCCCCTCACTGTCGTTTCTCTCATTATCTACTCCCGCTCCCGATCTACGTCCCTTTAATATATAATTTTCCCCTATACAGAAAATCTGTATCTCGCCTTTTATTAAAAAAAATAGAGGATGGAAGGATTGGAAATAACATTTGAATTCATCAACTCGGTACGACGTAGTAGACGTAGCACGTGGCTGACGTAGACGTAGCACGTGGCTGACGTAGACGTAGCACGTGGCTGGCGTAGACGTAGTAGATGTAGCACGTGGCTGGCGTGTTTAGATTAAGGAACACCTTAAATAAACGTTGCTGTAACTATGGGTCTAAAACCGTCGATTCGAGTAAGAGAGACAATGGCTTCAGAATGGACAAATTTATAGATTTTGAAAACAAACGGGTACACATTAGGTTGCAAATAGGGTTGCTGATCTCTTGAGTCCACGAGTGTGGGAGGGTGGGGTTGAGTGGGTGAGTGGATAAGTCCTAGTTGTTCCTCCCCTCATTTTAACCTTCTCCTTTCCAACTCTGTCCCCTCAACTCTCTCACAATGCTGTCTTTCCCCTCTTTCCTGTCTCCCTCTCTCTGTTTCTCCCTCGCCTGTCTTGCCTCACAGGGAAGGAGGTCCTCTATAATCAAGTTCAAGAACGTTTATTGAGACAATAAAATACATCTCTAAATGATAGAGTAGTTTGGGCTATTTCTACTTTCCTTCCTCTATAATTACCTGCCCGAAGCTCACATTAAGAAGCGGACATCTCCGCTAGCGATAGCGGGGAGTATATCGCGCCCCGGGCGATATCTGCGGGTTTTGTGCTATCTTTGGGTGTTGTGCTATCATCCACCATTGCCTATGTTTATGGGGCCACGTTCTCAAACACGCGTAAAACAGCCAACGAAACCTGTGCGTGTATTTTTCCTCAAACATGGCGGCTTTGTTTACATTCAATTGACCACTTTACGAGCTCCGAAGCGCTACGAGGTCGGCTACAACCGTAACAACCTTGGGTTGTGGAGTTTGCGACCTCGTCCATGGTTTAGTAACTGTAAACAAACACATAATAATAATTCCTTTATACACAAGTCTTAGGTGTTATGAGTACCTGAAGTAGTCTTCTGTCTCTGTCTGTCCCTGAAGTAGTCTTCTGTCTCTGTCTGTCCCTGAAGACGTCTGCTGTCTCTGTCTGTCCCTGAAGACGTCTGCTGTCTCTGTCTGTCCCTGAAGTAGTCTTCTGTCTCTGTCTGTCCCTGAAGACGTCTGCTGTCTCTGTCTGTCCCTGAAGACGTCTGCTGTCTCTGTCTGTCCCTGAAGACGTCTGCTGTCTCTGTCTGTCCCTGAAGACGTCTGCTGTCTCTGTCTGTCCCTGAAGTAGTCTTCTGTCTCTGTCTGTCCCTGAAGTAGTCTTCTGTCTCTGTCTGTCCCTGAAGTAGTCTTCTGTCTCTGTCTGTCCCTGAAGACGTCTGCTGTCTCTGTCTGTCCCTGAAGACGTCTGCTGTCTCTGTCTGTCCCTGAAGACGTCTGCTGTCTCTGTCTGTCCCTGAAGTAGTCTTCTGTCTCTGTCTGTCCCTGAAGACGTCTGCTGTCTCTGTCTGTCCCTGAAGTAGTCTTCTGTCTCTGTCTGTCCCTGAAGTAGTCTTCTGTCTCTGTCTGTCCCTGAAGTAGTCTTCTGTCTCTGTCTGTCCCTGAAGACGTCTGCTGTCTCTGTCTGTCCCTGAAGTAGTCTTCTGTCTCTGTCTGTCCCTGAAGTAGTCTTCTGTCTCTGAAGTAGTCTTCTGTCTCTGTCTGTCCCTGAAGACGTCTGCTGTCTCTGTCCCTGAAGTAGTCTGCTGTCTCTGTCTGTCCCTCCAAAGGACACGGCCACAATATCACCCAACAAATAAGAGAATCAGTATAGAGATAATATAGGGACGGGGGGGGGGAGTTAGTAGTTAGTTGTTAGTAGTTAGCAACAGATTAACTTTCCTGTCACCACAGCGTCTTTAACCTGTTATTATTAATATTATTATTATTAAGTAGTCGTAATGTCTTCTCACAGGCAGAGTAACACAGGATTAAAAACTCAAACTTATATATTCTTTACATAAATTTCACAAATACATAAGAATGGGTTTTTATCCTTTCTTATTATTTTTTATTATTATCTCTGATTATTGCACAAAGAAATCACATTAACGTGATGAATCAATGATAAACTCAGTAGGAGCCGGGAGGAGGCTTCGAACCCCGCATACTCTGGGTACTAGCAAGCACACCCCTTAAACCACTGAGCCAAGACATGTTCAAAGGTACTGTAGCCTGGGATTCAAGTCTTGTACTGAACTCTTACAACCCGGCTGATTTGGTAGGCTATCTTGAGATGATTTCGGGGCTTTAGTGTCCGCGCGGCCCGGTCCTCGACCAGGCCTCCACCCCCAGGAAGCAGCCCGTGACAGCTGACTAACACCCAGGTACCTATTTTACTGCTAGGTAACAGGGGCATAGGGTGAAAGAAACTCTGCCCATTGTTTCTCGCCGGCGCCTGGGATCGAACCCAGGACCACAGGATCACAAGCCAGCGAGCTCTCCGCTCGGCCGACCGGCTCCTAAGGCTTCCTTAAGGCTGAATTTTCTCTCCAGTTTCATCCAGAAGAATCCAGTTTCTTCTTGACTTTGAGTAATAATCACATGGCTTGGGGTCTACTTTCCCGGGTTCGATACCCGGGCGGTGACAGAAAGGGTTTGAAAACTTCCCTTTCGCCCGATGCCGCTGTTCACCTAGCAGTATAGAGGTTATCCGGGAGTTAGACAGCAGTTGTGGGGTTGCATCATCGTCAAGCTCACTGTAGTCTGCCCTAACTACAGGCTTCCTGTCCCCCCACCGACGGAAATGGTTATGACCAGTGTTGTAATCACACACCTGACAACTGTTGTAATCACACACCTGACAACTGTTGTAATCACACACCTGACAACTTGCGCGCCTCTACACCACACCTACACTTTACAACACACGCCAAACATCACTTACACACACACACACCCTAGACCCCTCTCCGAGCCGGGTATTAATTATCGAACATCCGGGCTCCCACGACGTAAGATATCGTTCAGCTGGACACCAACATGTGGGAGTCATCGTTCATTTGGCACACTGGAAGGGCGGCGGGGCGGGGGGGGGGGAGGAATCATATGGCGAGACGTAAACAAACAGGTCAACGGTCCCACGTGCGTCCCAGAGGACATATACAGACAGATGCCTGACTCCTTTATGCTTGTCTCTTAACCCCCCCCCCTCCCTCCCCCCCCTCCCTCCCCTCCCCCCCCTCCCTCCTCCCCCCCGCGGCCTTCTCTATGCTCTGTATTTAGTGTACAGACACACATACGCACGTACGCAACTGTACAGACATGCTTACACAATTGGATAGACATGCATACGCAACTGTACAGACATGCTTACGCAATTGTATAGACATGCGTACGCAACTGTACAGACATGCGTACGCAACTGTACAGACATGCGTACGCAACTGTACAGACATGCGTACGCAACTGTACAGACATGCGTACGCAACTGTACAGACATGCTACGCAACTGTACAGACACCGTCTGTACAGGAGACATTACAGGCGCCTGGTGGCTGAATGGACAGCCACCTCAGCACTCGTAATCCTGGGGACTGGGGTTCGATCCTCGGCGATGGTGAAAAACAAATGGGCAGAGTTTGTTTCACCCTGATGCCCCCCCTGTTACCTAGCAGTAAATAGGTACCTGGGAGTTAGACAGCTGCTACGGGCTGCTTCCTGTATTCACCTAGTTGTGCTTGCGATACAAAGGGCTCTGCTCTTTCGGCCCCCTCTCAACTGTCAATCAACTGTTACAACTACTAACTTTTTTTTTCCCCCACACACTTACACACCCAGGAAGCAGCCCGTGACAGCCGACTAACTCCCAGGTACCTATTTACTGCTAGGTAACAGGGACATCAGGGTGAAAGAAACCCTGTCCATTGTTTCTCGCCGGCAGCAGGAATCGAATCCCGGGCTACAGGATCACGCGTCCAGCGTGCTGTCTACTCAGCCTTTGTGTGTGTGTGTGTGTGTGTGTGTGTGTGTGTGTGTGTGTGTGTGTGAGTGTGTGTGTGTGTGTGTGTGTGTGTGTGTGTGTGTGTGTGTGTGTGTGTGTGTGTGTGTGTGTGTGTATGTGTGTATGTGAAAAAAATTAATCGTTGATTGAAGCACAACTAAGTGAATACAACTTGGTGAATACACCCATACGCGCGTACGCAACTTTAGAGACACACATATGAGAAGGATTAAGACAGAGGAGGACAGCATGAGGCTTCAAGAAGACCTGGACAAACTGAAGGAATGGTCCAACAAATGGTTGTTAGGGTTTAACCCGAGCAAATATAATGTAATGATAGGTGTAGGGAGCAGGAGGCCAGATACAAGGTATCATCTGGGAAATGAAATTCTTCAAGAGTCGGAGAGAAAAACCTGGGGGGTTGATATCACGCCAGACCTGTCCCCTACAGACCCATATCAAGAGGATAACATCAGCGGCATATGCCAAGTTAGCCAACATAAGAACGGCCTTTAGAAACCTATGTAAGGAATCATTCAGAACCTTGTATACCACATATGTCAGACCAATCTTGGAGTGTGCAACTCCAGCATGGCGTCCATATCTCGTCAATGATAAGACTAAATTGGAGAAGGTTCAGAAGTTTTCCACGAGACTAGTACCTTAACTGAGGGGTATGAGCTACAATGAGAGACTAAGGGAATTAAACCTCACGTCACTGGAAGACAGGAGAGTGAGGGGGGGGACATGGTCACCACATACAAGATCCTCAAATGAATTGATAGGGTAGATAAAGACAGTGAATTTAGCACAATGGGCACACACACACTAGGGGAACACAGGTGGAAATTGAGTGTTCAAGTGAGCCATGGAGACATTAAAAAGAACTTTTTCAGTGTCAGAGTAGTTAACAATTGGAATGCATAAAGGCAGTGATGTGGTGGAGGCTGACTCCATACACAGTTTGAAATGTAGATATGATAGAGCCCAGTAGGCTCAGGAACCTGTACACCAGTTGATTGATGGTTGAGAGGCGGGACCAATGAGTCAAACCTCAACCCTCGCAAGCACAGCTAAGTAAGTAGACCCACACACACACCCACACACACACACACACACACCCATACACACCCACCCACACACACACACACACACACACACACACACACACACACACACACACACACACACGCACACACACACACACACACCCACACACACACCCACACACACACACACACACACACACACACACACACACACACACACACACACACACACACACACACACACACACACACCCACACAACTAACCAGCAATCACAGCAATATTATGGAAACATTGAATGTCCACATGTCCAACTTGACGGCCATTAAACATGCACATTAACAGTCCCGCCTCACTGCTCGTGTACAAATGCTTCTGTACAAATAATCTGATCGGCTGTTATGACCGCCAAAATTACCATTTTCGCGGAAGCACATTTCTGGCCGCCACACCCGGCGGCGGCGGCTTGTGTCTGGCCCAGACCCACGCAACACGGTCGGAACTTCTCTTAACTCTTAGAAGACGCCGAGTTTGGCGCCCACGCCGCTGATGAAACTAAGGAAGGCGGAGGAGAACCACACTGAAAATGACAAGGAGTTGTGAAGCACTCAAGAGTTGTGATGCACTCAAGAGTTGTGATGCACTCAAGAGTTGTGATGCACTCAAGAGTTGTGATGCACTCAAGAGTTGTGACGCTCTCAAGAGTTGTGAAGCACTCAAGAGCTGTGAAGCACTCATGAGTTGTGAGGCACATTCCACAAGTGCCTCACATGTGGAATATGGATATCGTGAGGCACGATATCACACCGAACTTGTCTTCAGAAGCCCACATCAAAAGCATATATCATCAGTGTCATATGCAAGACTGGCCAACATAAAAACTTCATTTATAAATTATGTAAGGAATTTTCCATAACATTTTATATCACATATGTCAGACCAATCCTGGAATATGCGGCTCCAGCATGGAGCTCATATCTAGTGAAGCACAAAACAAGGTTATAGTATGTTCAGAGGTATGCCACCAGTCTAGTCCCAGAGCTGAGAGGTATGAGTTACGGGGAAAGGCAACAGGAATTAAACCTAACATCGCTGGATAACATATGGGTGTAGGGAATTTAGTGGAGACATGATTACCACATACAATGTAGTCTGAGGAATTGTTTGGGTAGATGAAAACTGAGTATTTAGCATGGTAAGTACTCACACACAAGAGATCGTTGACTGAGAGGCGGTCCCGAAGACCCGAAGCTCAATCCCCGCAAGCACACACATGGGAGTTTATGCCCAACATCATCCTGTATTCTGTGTTGTATTCTGTGTTTTGAAAATACACAAAATACAACCAACAGCAAGCGTATAGGGATCGCCCATACAGCTGTGTACATACAGCACGAGGCCTCCACAGTCCGTCACCAGTACTTCAAAAGTCCGCGTCACCACGACTTAAAAGTCTTCCCCTTAAGTGCGTATTCAAAACATATTGTGCTCACGTCGGAGGCCATTCACCTAATCGCATCAGACTCACTTTGTGCAAACAGAAAACGAGATGCGGCACCGGGAGGCGTCAACAGAAAACGGAGATACGGGTCGGTGCCGGCGGTCGGTTCGTCTAGGGCGAGGTTTGTGTGCTCTTGAGAGGGGATTGACAACTCTAAGAGGAGCGGCGGTGTACAGCAGGGTATTGTCTCGGGCCTTCGGCTAAGAGAGCCGCCGTATAAACACAATAAAGTTGTCGTTTTATGTCGACGATTGTACGGAATGTTTATTTTCTTGAATGGAAACCTTGGACGACACCACGCGTTTATGGCGACGTGTAGAGGGGGCAGCGGGACTTGTTTACAGGGAGAGGGAGAGAGAGAGAGAGAGAGAGAGAGAGAGAGAGAGAGAGAGAGAGAGAGAGAGAGAGAGAGAGAGAGAGAGAGAGAGAGAGAGAGAGAGAGAGAGAGACAGAGAGAGAGAGAGAGAGAGAGACAGAGAGAGAGAGAGAGAGAGAGAGAGAGAGAGAGAGAGAGAGAGAGAGAGAGAGAGAGAGAGAGAGAGAGAGAGAGAGAGAGAGAGAGAGAGAGAGAGAGAGAGAGAGAGAGAGAGAGAGAGAGAGAGAGAGAGAGAGAGAGAGAGAGAGAGAGAGAGAGAGAGAGAGAGAGAGAGAGAGAGAGAGAGAGAGAGACAGAGAGAGAGAGAGACAGAGAGAGAGAGAGACAGAGAGAGAGAGAGAGAGAGAGAGAGAGAGAGAGAGAGAGAGAGAGAGAGAGAGAGAGAGAGAGAGAGAGAGAGAGAGAGAGAGAGAGAGAGAGAGAGAGAGAGAGAGAGACAGAGAGAGACAGAGAGAGAGAGACAGAGAGAGAGAGAGAGAGAGAGAGAGAGAGAGAGAGAGAGAGAGAGAGAGAGAGAGAGAGAGAGAGAGAGAGAGAGAGAGAGAGAGAGAGAGAGAGAGAGACAGAGAGAGAGAGACAGAGAGAGAGAGAGAGAGAGAGAGAGAGAGAGAGAGAGAGAGAGAGAGAGAGAGAGAGAGAGAGAGAGAGAGAGAGAGAGAGAGAGAGAGAGAGAGAGAGAGAGAGAGAGAGACAGAGAGAGAGAGACAGAGAGAGAGAGACAGAGAGAGAGAGAGAGAGAGAGAGAGAGAGAGAGAGAGAGAGAGAGAGAGAGAGAGAGAGAGAGAGAGAGAGAGAGAGAGAGAGAGAGAGAGAGAGAGAGAGAGAGACAGACAGAGAGAGACAGAGAGAGAGAGAGAGAGAGAGAGAGTGAGAGACAGAGAGACAGAGAGAGACAGAGAGAGAGAGACACACACACAAAAAATACAAACAGCCTGAGCCCAGCAGTTCAGAGTACGAAAAGGAGCCAAGACTCCTGCTATGCCAACAATGAGAGGATTACCCGCCCGCCCTCCCGCTAAACCTTCCATAATGTTCCGTATTTTGTTCCGCTACTTTTCAACTACCCAGCAACACCCTTTTCCCCCATTACCCCTCTCAACATGCCCCATCTACACCCCCCCTCGCGGGGCACTAGGATGCCCAATCCTCCTGCCCACCGCAATCGCCACAGGGCCAAAGTCATCACCACCTCCGAGGCGCCCAAATTATATCCTTTTTGGCGCGCAAATGGAAATGGCGGAGAAAAGGGCGGGAACTGTGTGTGTGTGTTTACGACTCGGGGTGTCGAGGGTTCGATCTCTTACCCAGGGGATCGAGTGACAGGCAGGCGTTTTCATTGCGATCTAATCCTGTTTGCTCCACGCTTAGCACATGTTGTAGAGGTGATTATTCGAATGGTGTAGCCGGGGGTAGGGGGGGAGAGGGGAAGCCAGGAAAGGGAATGAGTGAGGAATGGGGGAGATAGGGAGGGAGGGAATGAACTGGGAGACAAGGAGGGTGCTGAAGGGGAATGCAGTAATTGAGTGGGAAGCGAGGGCGGGTGGAGAGGGGAGACATCATTGAGGAAGGGTTAGTGAGGGGAAACTTATGAATGTGTGTGTGTGCGTACGCATGAATGTGCGTGTATTTGCGTGTATGTATACATGAATGTGAATACATATGTATACACGAATGGGCATACGTGCATGAATGAATGTGAATATGTATGTACGCGTATATGAATGCCCGTGTTCATGTACACGTGAATATTTGACCGCGTGTACATATGACTCACATATGTGAATGTGGAATTGAGGGTACACATGAGTGTGCGCGCGTATGTGTGTACTCTCGACAATACACATACGTACACGATCACATGTAGCCAAGACACGTACACAAGATGTGTGTGTGTGTGTGTGTGTGTGTGTGTGTGTGTGTGTGTGTGTGTGTGTGTGTGTGTGTGTGTGTGTGTGTGCATGAGGCTCTTCACGCTGTTTCCTTCAATAAAATAAAACAAAACACGATCAATTAAATCAAGAAGCAACAGCAGTAAAGCAAGCAAATAATATATATTTAACAAACAAACATCATACGCAACACAAACTAAGAAAATTTACTTAAACAAAAAGTTAAGAAACAATTTCATAAACAAGTAAAATAAATCGAACAATAAACAAAGCAAAGTTAACACGTCTAAAAAAAGAAATATCATTCACTTTTATCCAAATACACAAAAAACAAACAAAAAAACGCAAAACAAAGCAAGAGAAGCATTGTCTATCAAACAAGTAGATATGTAATTAACCCCAAACAAGCCCAGCAATCAAACAATCAACACACACGAACACAATCATCGCTAATCCGAATCCTCAAGTCTAATTACAAAGTTCTGATTATCTCCCTTACAATTTCTAATCCGGTTTAAGTCGCATTCCTTTTATCCGAACTCTCGACTTCCGTTATATCCCTGGTCCGGTTAATCGGCACTCCATTAGCCGGGTATCCGGAACCTATTGTTATCTCAAGGCGGACTGTATTATGTCTAAACCGGACTGTATTATGTATAATCCGTACTCCATTAGGGAGCTAAATCCGAACCCATTCAAGCTAATGCGGACACCATTAGAACCGGTCATTCGCTCCCTTACCATTAGCGAGGAGGATTTTTACCTCCTGATCCCAGGCTGGGTGAGGGAGGGAGGGAGGGAGGAATGGTAGGAGGAAGGAAGAGAGGGAGGGTAGGAGGAAAGGAAGGGAAGGAGGGTAGGAGGAAGATAGGGATGGAGGGAGGCTAGGAGGGAGGGAGGGTAAGAGGAAGGGAGGGAGGGTGGGAGGAGAGCGGAAGGGAGGGAGGGTAGGAGGAAGGGAGGGAGGGTAGGAGGAAGGGAGGGAGAGCAAAAGGATGGAAAGCAGATAGAAAATGAGGGGGGGAGGGAAGCTAGAGAACGTAAAGGGAAAAGGAAGAGAAATGGGATGGGAAGGAAGACATGAGGTTGAAAACTGCACGATTGTGGGAACAGGTGACATGGAAAAAATGAGGGTTAATAAAACGAGAACAAAATGAGTAGAAGGGGAAATGTAGATGGAATAGTGGATGAAAGGAAGGAAAGGAAAGGAAAGGAAAGAAAAGGAAGGGGCGGGGATGATGGGTCAATACCTGCATATCGGGTAGGCCTACCACAAAAGGAAGGGGCGGAGATGATGGGTCAATACCTGCATATCGGGTAGGCCTACCACAGATATTGTTGAGAGCATCAACTCCCAGAATCCTGCCCTGCTATCTCAGCAAAAATCATATCGAAACAAGGCAACTAGCGACCAATAACATTCACAAATCGACTTGAGAATGGTCCAGGACGGACCGAAACGTCGTCGTCCCTTCAACTTCTAGTGTGTGGTCTGGTCAACATACTTCAGCCACGTTATTGTGACTCATCGCCTGCATAATAACATTCACCTCTCCAGCTGAAGAAAATGGCTTCGGCGTTTCACCGACAACAAATCAAATATCGAAGCTTTTCAGTTCTTCCAACTGAAACAATGCCACAAATGTTTCAAATACGACTGCCACTAAGCACGGGAGCGTACACAAGAACACAAATGCTGCCTCTGCCTCTCCATCCTCTTTACTCAAAAAAAAAGTAATGACAGACCTCAGTTCATGAATAGATTTAGAGCTCAGGGGCCAGATTCACGAAAGCACTTACGAAAACACTTACGAACCTGTACATCTTTTCTCAATCTTTGGCGGCTTTGTTTACAATTATTAAACAGTTAATGAGCTCCGAAGCACCAGGAGGCTGTTTATAACAATAACAACAGTTGAATGGGACGTTTTCATGCTTGTAAACTATTTAATAAATGTAACCAAAGCCCTCAAAGATTGAGGAAAGATGTACACGTTCGTAAGTGCTTGCGTAAGTGCTTTCGTGAATCTGGCCCCTGGATTTGATGCATTTACACACTTAAGTCAATATCGCCTACGACAATGAACTCCAGTCCCTCCAGCCCGCTGTGGAAATCGTTCTCTCACAATTATAATTCTGTGAATTTAGAGAAACCCGCCAAGACACTTTACCTGCTGCGTCGTCTGAGTCGACGTGTTTGAGTGAAGAACACTTAAGATGGCACAATAACCGACGGATTAAACAAGTGTCAACAAACCAGGCTGACAGCCCCTCAAAGTTGCAACAATATTTCCGTAATATAGATGGAAATTTAATGATGATTAATCGCACACATTACCACTGGTATAATTTTTGATATAGTGATTTCTACGGCATTCTTTCTCTTCCCTGAACTGTATACAAATGCGCTAACCTTTGTCACCAGCTGACCATTAAGGTGGTGTGGGTTTACTGACGTAACCGCTCGACACGCTAAACTCCTCCCTCCAAAAGTAACAAACAGTGACGTCATCATCATACTAATTACTAATGTCACAGTCGTTTATAAGGAGGTCGCTGTTGAGATTGACCTCCAGAGTGCCATCGCTTTAGTGGCACTTTAGTTCTCAACACCTCTCCGCACCATCAGGCAGTCTTCTGATGGGCAACGAGAGCTGGAGGACGCACTTGGACGCTGGAGGACGCACTTGGACGCTGGAGGACGCACTTGGACGTTGGAGGACGCACTTGGACGCTGGAGGACGCAGTTGGACGATGGAGGACGCACTTAGACGCTGGAGGATGCACTTGGACGCTAGAGGACGCACTTGGACGCTGGAGGACGCACTTGGACGCTGGAGGACGAACTTGGACGCTGGAGGACGCACTTGGACGCTGGAGAACGCACTTGGACGCTGGAGGACGCACTTGGACGCTGGAGGACGCACTTGGACGTTGGAGGACGCACTTAGACGCTGGAGGATGCACTTGGACGCTAGAGGACGCACTTAGACGCTGGAGGATGCACTTGGACGCTAGAGGACGCACTTGGACGCTGAAGGACGCACTTGGACCAAACTATTGCGCCCCGGAAGAGTGACAGGATGCCAGTCATAAGTAGCCAGTCACGAGAGGGTCAATATAAACACCGGGTGAGCAGTCTGCAGTTAGCGTCAACACTTGCCAATTCTTTTTTTGCGCTACCGCTCACAGGATGAGTACGGAGGGCACAGTAAACTAGTCCCCTATGGCGGCAACATTCAAATCAATCACCCCATCCCGGACACTTTCCAGTTGAATTTTATTGATAATTATTGACGTTATTGAATCTTATTAATAACCACGTACTTATTTATGAATTATATTAAGTGATTATTTATTACGTTACCATTATACAATGTTATTGTGCCGTCTCGGACTGGGTAATTGGCACAAAGTTAACGAATAAATATTTCAGTGCATAGCATAATATGGCTATGCACTGAAATGCTCTGAGATGCTCTAAGACATTGCTTATGCTCTCAGAGCATAAGCAATGTCTTAGGCAGATTAGGTGAATTTTCATTTAAATAATGTTATAAGCTTATCTAACTATCGGAATCGTACTATTTTCTACATTAAACATCTGATAACATCTCTGGTGCTAATCACAGCTAAATTGCTGTATATCCTAACAGTTAATGAGATCAACTTATATTTACTAATTATTGAGTAAATTAAAAATTTAGTATAAAGTGGAATAATTGTCCACACTACTTCCTCCTCATATTCTCTTCTCCCTCATTTTCTCTTCTCCCTCATTTTCTCTTCTCCCTTATTTCTCTATCCTCATCTTTGTCTGCGCCCTCATTTGTTCCTCTCCCTTATTTCCTCTTCTATTCTGACCTCTCTTCTGACTATCCTTCTGACACAGTGTGTGTGTGTGTGTTGTGTGTGTGTGTGTG
>NC_091241.1:7579632-7599632 GCF_040958095.1 Procambarus clarkii | reverse complement strand
TAACTTATACATAACTGAACACCTGTAATTAATACATAACTGAGCACCTGTATGGATAAAAAACAGCAAAACAGCACACACACGAAACAAACAAGATAACCATCGGGCTCCTGCAAAAGGACAAAAAAAAAAAAAAACTACGTTTAAGAAATGAGTTTCTCATCAGCCTCAATTCTTTATCCTTGTCCAATCCAATCACCCAATCAAATGGTGATCCTCCAATCACCTGTCCTCGTCATCACGTGATCAGCCTACTGTCTCCAAATTCTGAGATTCTTGTAGGCTGGGGATTGGGGGGGGGGGGCTGCGTGGTGATCCTGTGGATGGTCGGTTTCGATCTTGATTATTGTTAAGATCCTGTAGATTGTGTTTGGGATCCTGCAGATTGTGGCGGGGATCCTGTAGATTGTGGCTGGGATTCTGTAGATTGTGGCTGGGATCCTATCGACAGGAGCTTGAATCCTGTGGACTCTGGCTGGATTCCTGTCGATTGTGGCTTGAATCCTGTCGATTATACACATTGGGATCCTGTCCACTGTGACTGGGATCCTGTCCACTGTGACTGGGATCCTGTCTATTCGGGAATGGGATCCTGTTACCCGCTGGACTGGACATGTGAGACCTCACGACTACTGCCATTACCGCAGGCGAATTGGCCAATTTACTGTGAAGCGCTTGTCAGGAACAGCTTGTAAGGAGGTATACCTGAAGTTGTTGATGACCTGCATATGGCGTGTTGATCATTCGTAAGACGAATATATGGCGTGTTGATCATTCGTAAGACGAATATATGGCGTGTTGATCATTCGTAAGACGAATATATGGCGTGTTGATCATTCGTAAGACGAATATATGGCGTGTTGATCATTCGTAAGACGAATATATGGCGTGTTGATCATTCGTAAGACGAATATATGGCGTGTTGATCATTCGTAAGACGAATATATGGCGTGTTGATCATTTGTAAGACGAATATATGGCGTGTTGATCATTCGTAAGACGAATATATGGCGTGTTGATCATTCGTAAGACGAATATATGGCGTGTTGATCATTTGTAAGACGAATATATGGCGTGTTGATCATTCGGAAGTGAGTGGCTGCAGGCTGCGTGTCGACTTGTTAGGACTGACCCGCCCACCTGGTGGCGATGACCTATGTACTCAAGACACGAAGGTCATTTATCATCGTCTTGACCTCTCAGCGTCTCCAGGGGAGTGAGGTCTGGTTCACCGTGCCTCGCCTGCTAGCTTTGATGTACCTCTTGCGTTACAGCTTAACTATTCTGCCGTTCAAATTCTTTGTCGAATCTGACCTTGAAGTTGTGGAGTGGAGGAGGCTTCCACGACTTCTTCTTTACAGCACGATCCACTTGGTACCCACCCGCCAGCCAGGGTACGAATCTTGCCTTGCCTTTCGTCGGCTCATTTGCATTTCCAGCTTCCACTTGGGTTATGTTGTCCTACTTTCTCTCGTTAATGGTTAATGGTCTCGTTTGCTGGCCATGCCTTCTTGAGGAAACAAAAAGCTCAAGGAAAACTGTTCCCTGTCAAACAATAACTTATTATAATGCATGCCTACCTCGGAGTGACTCCTTGAGAAACAATAGGTTAATTATTCATGAAAAACAATGACTAAGGAACCCGTGGTCCCGGATTCGATCCCGGGCGCCGGAGAGAAACAATGGGCAGAGTTTCTTTCATCCTGATGTCCCTGTTACCTAGCAGTAAATAGGTACCTTGGTGTTAGTCAGCTGTCACGGGCTGCTTCCTGGGGGTGAAGGCCTGGTCGAGGACCGCGCCGCGGGGACACTAAAAAGCCCCGAAATCATCTCAAGATAACCTCAAGAAGGGCTCAGAGCTATCTCTTCCTGACGTGGTTGATGTTGCTGTTGGAAGCCTTCGATGCGTCTCTGTCAATCTTCCCCGAGTTGGAAGATCAGGTTACCGAAATATTTGGTCAGTCTGGGTTTAGGGGAAACAAACTAATCACACTATGACACAACACAAATGTCTGAGGAACACAGAGAAAATTGGGTCTGCACCAGACGGCAGGAGATTATAAATTAGAAAAACCATTCTCATCAAAGAAAAAAAGAAAAGACCAAATATAGACACACACAAAGCCAAGACTTTGCCTCACTACCAACACTGAAGCTTAGAGCCCCCCCCCCTCAGTGGAAGATGACGTCATAATAACCCCCCCACAAGAGGTGGCACGGGCATGAGTAGCCCCGTAGTAGATGGGAGATGTCAGGAGTGAAGGTGGTGTTTGGTCGTGAAACATCTTGCAGGTGTCACTGGGCCTTACAGCTAAGGAAATCATCGTCTACCCGCCGACATCTTGGCCCGACGTCTTGACTCAGTTAAACGTGACCTCACCACTCACCCTATATGGTATAGGGCGTCGACTACATTGGCACATTGACTACAATGCTCTACATCTCACACTGTATACTGACAAAGAGCTGAAATCTCTTGAAACCTTGCAAAATGAAGCTATGCGTCTCATCCTTGGGGCTCCAAAGTCCACGAGAATAGTTAACATGAGAGCAGAGTTAAAATTACCTACCATAAGTGAGAGAATCTTGTCTATTAGCACAGTTTTCGGCGTGAAGGCATTGAGTAGATCTAGACAACACATGAAGTTTCAAGCTAAACTTTCTAATATGCTACACTCACCTGAGGTCTATAGAAGAAGAACGAAATCTGATTATGTATATTGGTCCTACAAGGTAGCCAACTCCATCAAAATATTAAATATGTACCCAACTCGACTAATGATTAATCAGCCAATTACTCCATGGGATAACTGGGATCTATCAGTTGATTTTGTAAATGCGCCCAAGAAAGATAGTGTGCACACTACATTGTTAAAACAGTTAACACTGAAAAGCATCACTGAAAGTACTCAGAGTATGGGTAACGATGTTTATCAGTGCTATACCGACGGCTCTGTAGAAGAAGGTGGACGATGTACCGGATGTGCATGTAACATATTTGAACAATCTTCTCTCGTACATACAGCAATGAAGCGCGTCAATGACTGGGCAAGTACAACTCAAACCGAACTTGCAGGCATATACCTTGCCACTGAATTTTTAAAAGACAAAGGCAGTGGACTTATATACTGTGACTCGCAGAGTGCACTCCTGGCATTGAACGCACATAGTAGTGACACCCAGAAAATAGTCAGTGATATTCGAATGAATGTTTTAGCTGCCAAAGAAAACAGATTTGAGATTAAATTCCTATGGATACCATCACATGTTGGCATCTCAAGGCATGACACTGTTGATATGCTTGCTAAGTCAGCTTGCAGAAAACCAGTGGTAGAAATCGATATGGGTGTTTCATTAGCAGTGACAAAGAGAATACTTAAACAAATATCTAATGAAAATCTCACCGACCTAACAAATTCTCAAAGACCTGAAAGTTGTAGCATTAAATATTATGATAGATATCGTGAGGAGACATTCACATATGGGACTAATAGAACAAGAACCCGGCAATGTGATGTTATAGTGGCCAGAATACGCCTGGGATATAGACGTATCTGGCAGCTTTCTCAAAACCCAAATGTCGAGTACACAATGTGTCAACTTTGTGAAAGAGAAAACATGCACTCTCTTGAACATTATATTGTAGAATGTCCCATACTGACTGACTTTCGCCCTCCTGGGCTAAGGTATGCTGAACTCTGTAGTTACTATATGAGTACTGGAACACTTGATGATATATTGGACTTGTATCCAAAATTGACCATGTAATGTATCAATCATACAATGTATGTATGTACAATGTATGTATGTGATGTAACTATATAACCTGAGCTTGTAAAAGCACCTTCATCACCTTCAGTGATTAAGTGCTTAATTGCACACTAGTTTCTTTATCAGCTACCTCACCCTGTCAGGGTAAATGAGACAAATGTATGTGAATGCATGTATGTGTGTATATATGTATGTGTATGTGTGTGTGTGTATGTATATGTATGGGTATAAAGCAAATATGGAAGCTGATCAGAATTACATTTCACCTTTGTGAATGTACATTAATGACACTATGTAAAAGACACATCTAATACTTTATGTAGGGCGTACGTAAATCTGTGTATCTTTGTATTTACGTATGTAGGTTAGCTTAGCATTTTAAAAGCACCGAATCACCTTCTGTGGTTGAGTGTTCAATAAACCCTTGAACTGTATGTTTAACACTTCTCTAACCCTGTCCATGGAGGACAGAAGAAAATGTATATATGCTGGTTAGCATTGTAAATGTGTGGCCACGTCTGTGGTAGAAAATAATAAAAAAAAAAAAAATAAAAAAAAAAAAATAAAAAAAAAAAAAAAAAATAAAAAAAAAAAAAAAAAAAAAACCCTATATGGTTAGGGAGTAAATGAATCTCCTTTGCAGACGATGAGTCACATACATCGACTTGAGAATGGTCCAGGACGGACCGAAACGTCGTCGTCCCTTCAACTTCTAGTGTGTGGTCTGGTCAACATGAATCTCCTTTATCATACACACTAAACACCATAGTCACCCGAAGATCTTCCAGGCAGGAACGAAACGTCATACACATGTGACAATGACGAAACACATGTGACAATGACGAAACACATGTGACAATGACGAAACACATGTGACAATGACGAAACACATGTGACAATGACGAAACACATGTGACAATGACGAAACACATGTGACAATGACGAAACAAATGTGACAATGACGAAACACATGTGACAATGACGAAACACTTGTGACAATGACGAAACAAATGTGACAATGACGAAACACTTCTGACAATGACGAAACACATGTGACAATGACGAAACACATGTGACAATGTATATAACTATGAAGGAAAATGAAACCAGAAATTACTAAAGCACTTTGGTGTTAATCAACACATCTTCAAAGGTATGACAGTTCAGAAGAAGAGACAGAGGCAGTCAAAATAAAGGATACCTGTGAAGTGAACAAAACAGAAACAATGTCTTCGTAGTATTGGTTCATAAACATTAGAACTAGCGAGACCTAATGAACAATACGCGTAATTGATTGATTGATTGATGAAGATTAAGCCACCCAAAAGGTGGCACGGGCATGAATAGCCCGTAAGTGGTGGCCCTTTTGAGCCATTACCAGTATCAAGAGCTGATACTGGAGATCTGTGGAGGTGCGACTGCACACTGCGTGACGGGAGATGTCTCCCGTGAATACGCGTGAGTTGCAGGAAGCAGCATCCGTGATGGGATAGCTGCGTATTAATGATCCTAATACGATTATTGTTAAATGATCGATTGATCAATTGAATCTACCACTTACGGGCTGTTCATGCCCGTGCCACCTAATCGGTGGCCTAATCTTCACCGACCTCTTGAGTGGCTTTGTATCAATGCAAAGTGCCAGTAGCACAGGCACTCAGTATAGTGTGGAGGAAGAGCTTGGACACGGGGAAAATACCAGATGCGCTTAAAGCAGCAGACATAGCCTCTTTACACAAGAGAGGGAGCAAAGCATTGGTAAAGAATTATAGACCAGTTGCACTAACGTCCCACATAATAAAAGTATTTGAGAGAGTGATCAGGAGTCAGGTCACTAGTTTCATGGAGACCAATGACCTCCACAACCCAGGCCAACATGGATTTAGAGCGGGAAGATCATGCCTTTCACAGCTACTTGAGCACTACGACAAAGTCACTGAGGCATTAGAAGAAAACCAGAATGCAAAGGCATTCGACAAATGTGACCATGGAGTGATAGCGCACAAAATGAGGTCAATGGGAATAACAGGTAAAGTAGGACGCTGGATATTCATCTTTCTGTCGAACAAAACACAAAGAGTAACAGTCAACAATATAAAATCGAGTCCAAGCGCAGTTAAAAACTCTGTACCTCAGAGTACAGTCCTTGCACCACTGCTGTTCCTTATTCTATCAATACAAAAGTACGAGTTACAGCTCCGTATCATCCTTTGCAGATGACTCAAAAATCAGCATGAAAATTACCTCTGCTGAAGACATTGAAAAACTACAGCAAATATTAATCAAGTTTTCAATTGGACAGCAGAAAATACGATGTTTAACAGTGATAAATTCCAGGTACTCAGGTACGGTAAAGATGAGAACCTTAAACATAATACAGGGTACAAAACACAAATCAAATGTGCCCATAGTAGGAAAGCAGCATGTAAAGGATTTGTCAATAATGATGTCTGACGACCTAACGTTTAGGGAGCATAACCAAGCAAATATTGCGTCAGCCAGAAAAATGATAGGATGGATTACGAGAACTTTCAAATCCAGGGATCCCATCACAATGGTTGTACTCTTCAAGTCACTTGTGTTGTCCCGTCTTGAGTACTGCTCAGTACTCACTTCCCCCTTCAGAGCAGGAGAGATTGCTGAAATAGAGGGAATACAGAGAACATATTCGGCACGCATAGACGAGATAAAACACCTAAATTATTGGGATCGTCTCAAAGCTCTCCAAATGTACCCACTGGAAAGGAGACGAGAGAGATACCAAATAATATACACCTGGAAGATACTGGAGGGTCAGGTCCCAAATCTACACAGTAAAATAACAACGTACTGGAGTGAACGATATGGAAGAAAATGCAGAATAGAACCAATAAAGAGCAGAGGTGCCATAGGCACAATCAGAGAACACTGTATGAACATCAGAGGTCCATGGTTGTTCAACATCCTCCCAGCAAGCATAAGAAATATTGCCGGAACAACCGTGGACATCTTCAAGAGGAAATTGGATAGTTTCCTCCAAGGAGTGCTGGACCAACCGGGCTGTGGTCGGTATGTGGGCCTGCGGGCTGCTCCAAGCAACAGCCTGTTGGACCAAACTCTCACAAGTCAAGCCTGGCCTCGGGCCGGGCTTGGGGAGTAGAAGAACTCCCAGAACCCCATCAACCAGGTATCAATCAATCAATCGATTAATGGAAAATGGAGTCATATTAATTGTACACACCATTCCTAATATTCATCCCAGGTTACAATTCTTTTGGCCATGTCGTGGTTTAGTTGTTTAAGGCGTGTGCTTGGGAGTACACAGAGTTTCTGTACTCACTGAATTTGTGCGCCCCTTGAGGGACTTGAAGTAGAGGGGGGTAGAAATAGCCTAAGCTACTCTATCCCTTTGAGATGTATTTATTGCTTATCTCAATAAACATACTTGAACTTGAACTTGAAGTACACAGAGTATAATTTAAATATGGTATAAAACACAGTATAAATATGATATACTTTGCCAATTTAGGCCAAAGAGGAAGGGGGAGAGTTGGGGGGTCAACCACGACCCCGCCCCCTTACTATGACCATCCCCTCCCCCTTCAACAACCACCAGTCACCTTGCAAAGTTGACCTGAAGAGTCTGGCCCATTGTGACGTTCATGTCCTTGCTGTCTTCCACAACACACATCAAAACATTTTTAATAACAACAATAATAATACAAATTTATTATTAATAATATTATTATATTTACGTTTCACTTAATTGGAAAAATTGGCGACGGCCAAAAATGTAATTATCCTCAGCTACACATTTACCAGGGAAACCTGCAGACGCTTTACTTAAAATAATATATTAAGCCCAACTTGTTAAGCGGTACAATATACCAATCACAAGCCCAGCCCGGCCACCGTCTCATTTATCCCCCCCCTTCATTATCTCGCTCTTCTAAATTGGTCTTGGCGCCGAAATATGAAGAGGTGGAGAATGTCTGGACGGCCGGGTGATATGGATGGCTGGTTAAGGTTGGGTTGGGACGGGTGGTTAAGGTTGGGTTGGGACGGGTGGTTAAGGTTGGGTTGGGACGGGTGGTTAAGGTTGGGTTGGGACGGGTGGTTAAGGTTGGGTTGGGACGGGTGGTTAAGGTTGGGTTGGGACGGGTGGTTAAGGTTGGGTTGGGACGGGTGGTTAAGGTTGGGTTGGGACGGGTGGTTAAGGTTGGGTTGGGACGGGTGGTTAAGGTTGGGTTGGGACGGGTGGTTAAGGTTGGGTTGGGACGGGTGGTTAAGGTTGGGTTGGGACGGGTGGTTAAGGTTGGGTTGGGACGGGTGGTTAAGGTTGGGTTGGGACGGGTGGTTAAGGTTGGGTTGGGACGGGTGGTTAAGGTTGGGTTGGGACGGGTGGTTAAGGTTGGGTTGGGACGGGTGGTTAAGGTTGGGTTGGGACGGGTGGTTAAGGTTGGGTTGGGACGGGTGGTTAAGGTTGGGTTGGGACGGGTTGTTAAGGTTGGGTTGGGACGGGTGGTTAAGGTTGGGTTGGGACGGGTGGTTAAGGTTGGGTTGGGACGGGTTGTTAAGGTTGGGTTGGGATGGTTGGTTAAGGTTGGGTTGGGACGGGTGGTTAAGGTTGGGTTGGGACGGGTGGTTAAGGTTGGGTTGGGACGGGTTGTTAAGGTTGGGTTGGGACGGGTGGTTAAGGTTGGGTTGGGACGGGTGGTTAAGGTTGGGTTGGGACGGGTGGTTAAGGTTGGGTTGGGACGGGTTGTTAAGGTTGGGTTGGGACGGGTTGTTAAGGTTGGGTTGGGACGGGTTGTTAAGGTTGGGTTGGGACGGGTGAATAGTGGCTGGGTAGTGTTACCAACACCCCCCCCCCCCCTGCTTGCTAAGACAGCCTGCAGAAAACCAGTGGTAGAAATTGATATGGGTGTTTCATTAGCAGTGACAAAGAGAATACTTAAACAAATATCTAATGAAAATCTCACAGACCTAACAAATTCTCAAAGACCTGAAAGTTGTAGCATTAAATATTATGATAGATATCGTGAGGAGACATTCACATATGGGACTAATAGAACAAGAACCCGGCAATGTGATGTTATAGTGGCCAGAATACGCCTGGGATATAGACGTATCTGGCAGCTTTCTCAAAACCCAAATGTCGAGTACACAATGTGTCAACTTTGTCAAAGAGAAAACATGCACTCTCTTGAACATTATATTGTAGAATGTCCCATACTGACTGACTTTCGCCCTCCTGGGCTAAGGTATGCTGAACTCTGTAATTACTATATGAGTACTGGAACACTTGATATATTGGACTTGTATCCATTGATTGACCATGTAATATATCAATCATACAATGTATATATATGATGTAACTATATAACCTGAGCTTGTAAAAGCACCTTCATCACCTTCAGTGATTAAGTGCTTAATTGCACACTAGTTTCTTTATCAGCTATTTCACCCTGTCAGAGTAAATGAGACAGATGTATGTGAATGCATGTGTGTGTATATATGTATGTATATGTGTGTGTGTATGTATATGTATGGGTATAAAGTATATATGGAAGCTGATCAGAATTACATTTCACCTTTGTAAATGCACATTAATGACACTATGTAAAAGACACATCAAACACTTTATGTAGGGCATACGTAAATCTGTGTATCTATGTATTTACGTATGTAGGTTAGCTTAGCATTTTAAAAGCACCGAATCACCTAGTGTGGTTGAGTGTTCAATAAACCCTTGAACTATATGTTTAACACTTCTCTAACCCTGTCCATGGAGGACAGAAGAAAATGTATATATGCTGGTTAGCATTGTAAATGTGTGGCCACGTCTGTGGTAGAAAATAATAATAATAAAAAAAAAACCTTCCCCCCCCTTTGACCGTTGACCTTCTGTCGGTGTGTTGCCAGGACTGTGTAGTGGCTTTCAGTGCTCCCAACTGGGTGGCAACTCTCAGTGATGCCAGTACTAGTTGCTAGGCGATGAACACACACACACAGGTTGAGAGGCGGGACCAAAGAGCCAGAGCTCAACTCCCGCAAGCACATATAGGTGAGTACAAATACGTTGAGTACACACACGCCTATCTCCTATAGTGTGTATAGGAGTGAATAGTGACCACTGTGATTCTGGTCCTGAACTGATCTTAAAATAGTAGCAATCGTAGAAACAAACATGCCAAACTTAACCATTGATATGCTACTGACCGTAGGATACCAGATTATATAGAAAGAAGGAAAAACAGAGAAATAGAGGAAGATAAAATCCTAATGGAGAGGATTTGCCTTGCTTGAAGAAATATCAGTGGGAAAGATGAGCAACTTTCTGAACAACATCTCAGGAGCCATTAACAGCACATGAACAAAGATAAAAGTTGCCAACATCTGCATCTCACCAAAGAACAACCATAGACTTAAATTGGAGTGCAATGCAACTATGAGGTTAGTGTTCATAATTATAGATGTGAGCCATGATGAGATAGTCTGGGAGTAGAGAGAGATAACCACACACGAGCTGGGACATGACGAACAAAACTAGTTGAGGGCAACCAAATGGAACTTCACGTTGCAGAAAATATCACAGACCTCCAAGAATTGTCCGAAATAAACAGAATAACAACAACATGCCAACAGTGACCACTGAGTAAATAGCCTGTGACTAACAGACCAGAAATGAATGCAAAATGAACAAAAAGAAGAACGGGAAATTGGCATTAAGAAAATGTCAATCTCACGATGAACAAATTCCTGGACGGTGAACAGAAGAAAGTGGAAAATAAAGGAGAAAAAGAGTGTAAGAATGGCTGAAAAATAATAAGCTTGAACGAGTAGGTGCTTATAAGACCCTTCCTTTGGTTTGATAATTGGCTTGAGGCCTTTCAACCTCTGGAGGCTCCTGTGTACGAGCCTATAAGCGTCTGAAAGGTTGTTAAGGCCCACCACAATAGTTTACTAATCAATCATCCAGCAAGTATTCCTTAGTCCAGCACTAAAGTATAGTCTCAAGTGTACAATATAGATACAATTGGGTATACTTCTGAGAGTATATAACCATCCCTTGTAAAGTCTACCTTTATTAACACCAATATTCCTACTCAACGGTAGATGGCTGAGACAGATATGACAGGTGTAGAACATCTGCGTTTCGTAGGTGTTCGAGTGGAGGACATGACAGGTGCTCGAGTGGACGACATGACAGGTGCTCGAGTGGACGACATGACAGGTGCTCGAGTGGAGGACATGACAGGTGCTCGAGTGGAGGACATGACAGGTGCTCGAGTGGAGGACATGACAGGTGCTCGAGTGGAGGACATGACAGGTGCTCGAGTGGACGACATGACAGGTGCTCGAGTGGACGACATGACAGGTGCTCGAATGGACGACATGACAGGTGCTCGAATGGACATGACAGGTGTATATAGCCAAACTGAAGCTTGGCTAGATACAGACAATATGTTTTTTTTTATTAATACAATTAGGTACATCTGCATTTGTGCAGCTATCCTAGACTATATGAAGGGAAATTACAGTCAAAAAGCTAGCTACGTGGTGTTAAAAAATCCCCATCACACAGGATGGTTAGTCATACAGAGGCATGTGATAAGCGGTCTGCACTGGCAGACTCCGGATGCATTACGAGGATATCATCAACACAAGAGTGAATAAGGCAGCACTGATACTAAAAGTCCCCATCTCGCAGGATGGTTAGTCATACAGGGCCATATGTTTAGTAGCCTGCACTGGCAAATTTTGGGTGTAATATGAGGATATCTTCAAGATATCTTTAATGAAAGATATACCTAATATTTAAGCTATCTATTTAATATTCTTGGAAATCCAAAGATAATCAAGATAATAAATTAGTCACTGACATAATATACAAGGCCACCTGATCAGTCACTCCTTGTTGATAAACAAATATAATTAAACTGCAGAAATGTACAATGAATATATTGTCATTATAGCTGGAGATTATAATTTCCCAAAGGCTTAAAATTCTGGACGTAGTTTGAATAACTGTTGGAGAGTTGGGCCCAAGTGGTTGAGCCCCATTCCTTTCCCCCCGTTCCGTACCAAATCCTAATCCTGACCCCTTCCAAGTGCTGTATAGTCAGTCGTAATGGTTGGGCACTGCTTCTTCAGAGTTCCCTTCCCTTCACTATTCCTAAATGACACACACACATACACAGTCGCCGTGGCGTCATGGTAAGACACTCCTGTCAATCGACCTTTGGCATGGGTTCGTATCCTGGCCGGAAAGGATTTACTGGGCGCCAATCCTTAACTTCCAGTAGTTTCAAAGCGTTATATGACAGAGTGCTGGGAAGACGGGACACCACGAGCGTAGCTCTCATCCTGTAACTACACTTAGGTAATTACACACACACACACACATATATATATATATATATATATATATATATATATATATATATATATATATATATATATATATATATATATATATATATATATATATATATACCGTCTTGGAAGGCAAGTGCCCTGTAATTTAAATAGTCTCATAAGGATGATGGGAGAGAAGGAAGGACAAATATCCTGTGTGCAAAGACTTCCTCCAAGATGGGGAATGGATATTATTTAGGTCAGGTCAGGTCAGGCCAGGTCAGGTCAGGTCAGGCCAGGCCAGGTCAGGCCAGGTCAGGTCAGGCCAGGTCAGGTCAGGTCAGGTCAGGTCAGGTCAGGTCAGGCCAGATCAGGTCAGGTCAGGTCAGGTCAGGCCAGGTCAGGTCAGGCCAGGTCAGGTCAGGTCAGGCCAGGCCAGGCCAGGTCAGGTCAGGCCAGGCCAGGTCAGGTCAGGTCAGGTCAGGTCAGGCCAGGCCAGGTCAGGTCAGGTCAGGCCAGGCCAGGTCAGGTCAGGCCAGGCCAGGTCAGGTCAGGTCAGGTCAGACTATAAAAAACAGTACCTCCCACTCTCTCACATACTAAACATAACAATCACTCTGGACTGAAGGTATTAGCATCACTGGCAGTCACACTAGAACGATCATCAGGTCATTAACGTATCATCAAGTTTGATATTAATGGTCCTGAAATCCATAACTATCCTCACCCCCACCTCTCCAACCACAACTGCACATACCCCCACCCAATACCACACCAACCGCTACCACTATCCTCTCTCCCCCCCACCCCCACTCCCATAATCAACACTCCCCCCCACCACCACCACCATCACCCTGAACCGTCCAAGTCTGGTCCTGAAACTACTTTTTTCTCTTCCCACTCTCTGGATTGTAAACATTAGTATTCAAGACCACGACGCCCCACCTGGGTACGACACGACGCCCACCTGGGTACGATACGACGACCACCTGGGTACGATACGACGCCCACCTGGGTACGATACGACGCCCACCTGGGGTACGACACGACGCCCACCTGGGTACGATACGACGCCCACCTGGGTACGATACGACGCCCCACCTGGGTACGACACGACGCCCACCTGGGTACGATACGACGCCCACCTGGGTACGATACGACGCCCACCTGGGTACCATACTCAAAATGGCATCCAGTGTATGACTGGAAGCAGAGAGCGTGTATGACTGGAAGCAGAGAGCGTGTATGACTGGGAGCAGAGAGCGTGTATGACTGGAAGCAGAGAGCATGTATGACTGGAAGCAGAGAGCATGTATGACTGGAAGCAGAGAGCATGTATGACTGGAAGCAGAGAGCGTGTATGACTGGGAGCAGAGAGCGTGTATGACTGGGAGCAGAGAGCGTGTATGACTGGAAGCAGAGAGCATGTATGACTGGAAACAGAGAGCGTGTATGACTGGGAGCAGAGAGCGTGTATGACTGGGAGCAGAGAGCGTGTATGACTGGAAACAGAGAGCATGTATGACTGGAAGCAGAGAGCGTGTATTACTGGAAGCAGAGAGCGTGTATGACTGGAAGCAGAAACAGCACAGTAAGGAGGCTCTCCAACACACAAAACCACAAACCCACAACACCAACAAACACACACATTATCAGGTGCAGAAGAGACTAACGAGATAATATCGCACCTACACACACTAAACTGAACCTCAAAGCACCAGCGCGGGTCCAGTGCAGAAAAGTCATGCTTGACAAACCTATGAGAGGTCAAGGGTGGGGAGGACGGTCGGTCGAGCGGACAGCACGCGGGATTTGTGATCCTGTGGTCCTGGGTTCGATCCCAGGAACCGGCGAGAAACAATAGACAGAGTTTCTTTCGCCCCTGTTACTTAGCAGTAAAATAGGTACCTGGGTGTTAGTCAGCTGTCACGGGCTGCTTCCTGGGGGTGGAGGCCTGGTCGAGGACCAGGCCGCGGGGACGCTAAAAAAGCCCCGAAATCATCTCAAGATAACCTCAAGATGGGTAGAATGACATGAATGAATGACGGAAACGGTGGGTGGGCTGCACTCTTTCAGATTATCAGAGAGCATTTGACCTTGTCCCATGCCTATTACAAAGTAATCAGTTAGACAGGAGTAATTGGTAGGACACATAATTGGTTAGATGACTATCATATAAAGGAGAGAGGAGCAGTAAGAGGTAATGACGGTGCTGGGGAGACTCAGGCTAAGCAAGGGCTTCAAAACATCAACAAAAAAACACCTCAGGAAGACTTAAATATATTACAAAAATGATCTAATAAATGGTTCTTGGACTTCAACCCCAGTAAATGCAAGGTCATGAGCCCAGCAGAACAACACGTAAGGAAAGGAAGGAACTTACAAGTGCCAACGAGTTCTATGACCAGACATATACACGAGAAACTTTCTCCAAAGTCACACACAAACAGAATCCCATCATAGCATATGCTAATTAAGCTACCCAGCTTTAGGAACTTAGAAAATGCTGCTTCCAAAATGCTGTGTATACAACATATATTGAACCAATTTTAGAGTACTCAGTACCGGCCTGGAGCCCGCCACCTCAAAAAACGCACAAAAGACTGACTGGAAAAAAGATTCAGAGATTTTCCACCACAAAAATCCCAGACTTTAGGCGACGGGAACAGTGAGGTAATTAGGTAAGTATGAGGAGAAAGCGTTAAGCCAATATGACCAGAGCGATTGGGAGGAATATGAGGACAAGGAGCTGGGGTATGAGGACAAGGAGCTGGGATATGAGGACAAGGAGCTGGGGTATGAGGACAAGGAGCTGGGATATGAGGACAAGGAGCTGGGGTATGAGGACAAGGAGCTGGGGTATGAGGACAAGGAGCTGGGATATGAGGACAAGGAGCTGGGGTATGAGGACAAGGAGCTGGGATATGAGGACAAGGAGCTGGGGTATGAGGACAAGGAGCTGGGATATGAGGACAAGGAGCTGGGGTATGAGGACAAGGAGCTGGGGTATGAGGACAAGGAGCTGAGGTATGAGGACAAGGAGCTGGGGTATGAGGACAAGGAGCTGAGGTATGAGGACAAGGAGCTGGGGTATGAGGACAAGGAGCTGGGGTATGAGGACAAGGAGCTGGGGTATGAGGACAAGGAGGTGGGGTATGAGGACAAGGAGCTGGGGTATGAGGACAAGGAGCTGGGGTATGAGGACAAGGAGCTGGGGTATGAGGACAAGGAGCTGAGGTATGAGGACAAGGAGCTGGGATATGAGGACAAGGAGCTGAGGTATGAGGACAAGGAGCTGGGATATGAGGACAAGGAACTGGGATTTGAGGACAAGGAGCTGGGGTATGAGGACAAGGAGCTGAGATATGAGGACAAGGAGCTGGGGTATGAGGACAAGGAGCTGAGATATGAGGACAAGGAGCTGGGATATGAGGACAAGGAACTGTGATATGAGGACAAGGAACTGGGACATGAGGACAGAAGGAAAGATGCCCAATCACTAAGACAACCAACCGGATGTCGACCCACCAAAACGAGAGGCAGCCGCTGTATCAACGCTGGGAAAAAGGAAACATGATCCAAACATACAAAATACTAAGGAGGAGTTGGTAAGATAAAGATATATAATTTAGATTGAGCAATAACCAAACGGAAGGACAAGCAGAGAATTAGACACAGAAATAAGCCATAGCGACGTATGGAAATATGACCTCAGTGTTCCCCAGACCGACAGTCATTCAAGAGTCATTCAAGAGTCATTCAAGAGTCATTCAAGAATCATTCGAGTCATTCAAGAGTCATTCGAGTCATTCAAGTCATTCAAGAGTCATTCAAGAGTCAATCAAGAATCATTCGAGTCATTCAAGAGTCATTCAAGAGTCATTCTAGTCATTCAAGAGTCATTCGAGTCATTCAAGAGTCATTCTAGTCATTCAAGAGTCATTCGAGTCATTCAAGAGTCATTCTAGTCATTCAAAAGTCATTCTAGTCATTCAAGAATCATTCAAGAGTCATTCTAGTCATTCAAGAGTCATTCTAGTCATTCAAGAGTCATTCTAGTCATTCAAGAGTCATTCTAGTCATTCAAAAGTCATTCTAGTCATTCAAGAGTCATTCAAGAGTCATTTGAGTCATTCAAGAGTCACAGCATCACACGACCTGCAGGTACTCTCCACCGGGCCCAGGAGCTTGAGCCCGGTCCCCTCGAGCTATTTACTGAGCCGCTGCGGTTGATGTACCGGATGGACTGCCATACCTATATAGTGACCTTGACGTGAGGGGGACAGGAAGCCTGCGGCTGACGAAGGGACGGGGGGAGACTCCCCAGGTTACAGCTAATGCCTCTTCTGGCAGCTGTAGTGTAACGTTAAGCACTGTTATTGCTGTAACAGCTTGGGCGGGGTGAGTTGTTTCGCGGCCATATTGTTTTCTCTCTATAAGAAAGAGGACTTCCGGTTGAGCAAGATGACTCGGTAATACTTAAGTCACTTGTTTGACGGTCGTTAAGACAGCCTGGTTGGGTAGTGGAGATAACAGCTGTGTGTGTGTCTTGTCCCTTGCTTGCTTGTCCTCGATGTGATCTAAGTTTTGTTTACCATTTTCTTAATTTACTCGTTTTATTTGTTTTCTTATTGTAATGTTTCATTTTCTTTATGGCTTTGTTCATTGGCTTGTTTATTGTTTTCAATATTTTTTGGTCTTGTCTTGGTAATTGTCTTTTCATTGCCTTGTTTAATATCTTGTTCATTTTCTTGTTTGTTTACTTGTTCACTGTCTGGTTTATTTACTTGTTTATTGTGTTGTTTACTGCTTGCTAATTGCCTGGTTTTCTTTTCATTGTTTGGTTCATTGTGTTGTTTAAAAGTCGTCAGTGAAGCACTTGTTCCGGAAGTGTTCGAACGTCACCAGTTGTGAGTCGTGTGTGAACCGTTTTTCATTCATAAATAGGAGGTTTGGCGGGAGTTTTGGGGTCTCTGTTTAGAGGACTGGCTGTGTAAACACAAGCTAAGAGGCTTGCCAGCTTCCAATCATGTATTGATTATGATCATGAGCTTCTAATCATGTATTGATCATGATCATGAGCTTCTAATCATGTATTGATCATGATTCATGAGCTTCCAATCATGTAAATCCTGGAAGATCAGCACCTGACAGCGCTCTTCTTGGCTCTGAATGACAACCATTCAGACTACTTACGAGAACTCTTGGTCTTACGATCACCATGGCGGCTTAGTCGGCATTCACTTACGACCACGCGAGGCGCTACGAGCGAGGTGGTCCGAAACAATGAATGACCTTGGCTTAGGGACGATCTTAAATGCGTTTTGGGGTTCGTCAACTGCCAAGAGCAAGTGAGACGCCATGATGGTGCTGAGAGGAGGCGTGCGCTGTGTATACTCACCTAGTTGTGCTTGTGGGGGGGGGGTTGAGCTCTAGCTCTTTGGTCGTGTGTGCTGTGGGGGTCCTGGCTGTGTGTACGTGCCCTCCTGTAGGGTTGCCTAGTTAGTCTGTGGCTCAAACAGTGCAGGTGGTACAGCAGTCGAAACAGAACCCACTCTCGCCAGTAGACGTGTCGCAGCAGCAACAGAGGCAGCAGCAGTAAAAGCAACAGAGGCAAGAACAGTAACAACAACAGAGGCAAGAACAGTAACAACAACAGAGGCAACAACAGTATCAACAACAGAGGCAGCAGCAGTAACAACAACAGTAACAACAACAGAGGCAGCAGCAGTAACAGCAACAGAGGCAACAACAGTAACATCAGAGGCAACAACAGTAACATCAGAGGCAACAACAGTAACAGCAACAGAGGCAACAGCAACAGCAGCATCAGTAACAATACATATCTGCTAAAACCCTCCTCATCTTGTCCTCAGTGGCTAGTCCCAGTCCACTAACAACAACCCCCCCCCCATAGTCCTCCGCAGCTGTGGGTAAATCCCACCTACAAGCCAGTCCAAGGAGTCCTTTTTTTGTGTGGGGTGAGTACAGCACCCCATGGGTAAGGTGAGTCCTGCAGCGTCCACAACACGGACTCATCATGCTTGGCCTCCGGAGATGGACACGAAAGATGAGTCCTCGCATCTGAAGGCAAAGAATGGAAGTGGTCTGGGGTTCTCAAGGAAGCCTTTCAGAAGATGACTCTTACATTCTCCACGGCCGCTGTCGGTCTTAACTTCGTCATGCGTATGTGCGTCTAAATCTCTCATGTACATTGGTTTTTGTCTTGAACTCGGCCAAGGAATGACTGTCGCACCTTAAGCGGGGAATACCAGCATCTGTTTCTTTCTTCCAGATGTTCAACCTCTGACCACACACCTCTGGAACCAGCAACACTTCTTCTGAGACAGCTAGCCCGCCAAACACACACCGAAACTACGACGTTGGTGCAACGTTCGAACAAGTTTTAACACCTCCTAACCAGTTATAACAACCAATATAGCAAGTTGTAACAACGTTCTAATACGTCATAAACACGTTAAGCCAAGATGTAACAACTTTATTACAAGTTGTAACAAGCGGAAAATAGAGACAGTTTCGGTTTGTGTTTCCAGGGAGGGAGCATTCTGCGCGGGGCCCCTGAGTGCTGGCACTCTTGTGTCACTGATTTCAGTGTTTCTCGGGCTCAGTGTGTTAGTTCTCGTGTGTTGGCTGTATGTAAGGTTATGTCTAATGTGTTAAACAACTTCTTCTGTCTTCTCGGTGGTGTTGATTACGACGCAATAAGATGCTTATCTTAACATACTAAGAAGGTTAGGTAAGGTCGGTGTTTTTTATGAAGCTTTTCAAGGTAAACTAAAATATTCACAATAAATTAGTATGTCACATATGCACTTATTTAATAAGTCAATATCGACTGTAAAAAAGTGCGAGAACGGGTTGGGTAATGTTATGTTACTGAGCATTGTGTTAGGTAATGTTCCAGTGGTGTGGTTCGAGCCCCACTGAGATGGCCAGTCTGCCCTCTACACCCGGTGGCCGATCTCCAAATCCCTATCTTACCTCGCGATCATTTCGGGGTTCAACGTCACCGCGGTCCGGTCCCCGACCAGACTTCCTACCACCCATCTACGATATATCTAGCTTAATCGATAATCTAAGTTAATCTAATCTAAGTTAAGCGATAATCTACGCTAATCCAAGTTATCTACGACTTTCTGAAGTCAATTATTGTCAACAAAACAAGCGTGAGAGAGACAGAGAGAGAGAGAGAGAGAGAGAGAGAGAGAGAGAGAGAGAGAGAGAGAGAGAGAGAGAGAGAGAGAGAGAGAGAGAGAGAGAGAGAGAGAGAGACAGAGAGAGAGAGACAGAGAGAGAGAGACAGAGAGAGAGAGAGAGAGAGAGAGAGAGAGAGAGAGAGAGAGAGAGAGAGAGAGAGAGAGAGACAGAGAGAGAGAGAGAGACAGAGAGAGAGACCGTTAAGCCACCAAACTGGAAACACAAGGTAATGTTGGCGGAGTTTAAATTTACGAAGGAATAAAGTATAAGAAGAGCTAAGAAAATCACTCTTAGGGTGAGGAGACCTGGCCAGCCCGGTGACCTTACTGACCTCTCTTTGTACAAGGAAGATATATGATGAACACCCGATGATGCTGATGATGATGATGAGCCTAATTACATAGAAATATTTATGCTGTACCCACTTACAGCTGCTGTATTTTACACGATTTTCCTCGTGAATTTAATACAGTAAATTAAGCACTGAAGGTATTATCTGTGAAGAGTCACACAGCTGAAGATGTGCACAGCACCAGTACACAGCTGAAGACCTGCACAGCACCAGTGCACAGCTCAAGACCTCTACAGCACCAGTACACAGCTGAAGACCTGCACAGCACCAGTACACAGCTCAAGACCTGCACAGCACCAGTACACAGCTCAAGACCTGC
>NC_091241.1:7517132-7574632 GCF_040958095.1 Procambarus clarkii | reverse complement strand
GACATGATCACAACCTACAAAATCCTCAGAGGAATCGACCGGGTAAACAAGGATAAACTATTCAACACTGGTGGGACGCGAACAAGGGGACACAGGTGGAAAATGAGTACCCACATGAGCCACAGAGACGTTAGAAGGAACTTTTTCAGTGTCAGAGTAGTTAACGGATGGAATGCATTAGGAAGTGATGTGGTGGAGGCTGACTCCATACACAGTTTCAATTGTAGATATGATAGAGCCCAGTAGGCTCAGGAATCTGTACACCAGTTGATTGACAGTTGAGAGGCGGGACCAAAGAGCCAGAGCTCAACCCCCGCAAGCACAAATAGGTGAGTACAAATAGGTGAGTACACACACACACACACACACACACACACACACACACACACACACACACACACACACACACACACACACACACACACACACACACACACAAACACACACACACACATCACACTCATCATCATCAGAGGCCGACTCATCACAGCAGAGTGTGGACCCATCACAGCAGAGTGTGGACCCATCACAGCAGAGTGTGGACCCATCACAGCAGAGTGTGGACCCATCAGAGCAGAGTGTGGACCCATCACAGCAGAGTGTGGACCCATCACAGCAGAGTGTGGACCCATCAGAGCAGAGTGTGGACCCATCACAGCAGAGTGTGGACCATGAGAGCAGAACAAGCCGTCAACAGGGAGGCAGGGAGGGAGGGAGCGGCAGCCAGGGGCTCACCTAACAAAGCCTGGACAGCTAATCCGTAAATTGTTGTGTCTATCATAAGAGGCATCTTACCGGAGCTGCTCCCACCACTATCTTGCTCTCCCCTCCCCTCCTCTCTCTCTCTCTCTCTCTCTCTCTCTCTCTCTCTCTCTCTCTCTCTCTCTCTCTCTCTCTCTCTCTCTCTCTCTCAACAGTGCCCACTCTCCTTATCATCCATCCATCTTAACATTTTTATCTCTACACTGCCTACCTGCCTACCTGCCTCCCTCACCCCGTAATAACCTACCTACCTACCACCCTCCCTACCTCTCTCCCTACCCATCTACCTACCAACGTACCACCCTACAAATTTCATGAAGCAAGACCGGAAATGCAAATAGTTGAAGTAGGCTGGAGAAGAGGATTTTCCATATTAATATGACTCTATCTCTCTCGTATCGCTGATTGTCAGATACTGTGTAACGGCTGGTTATATTGGGGGGGGGGGGGGTGAGGGGGGTGGTGGTGGTGGTGGTTGTGATAGTGATGGTGACCTGGTGTGGGACTCTCTATAGAGTGTGGTCACAACTAGCATAGCTTTTAGTTACATCAATTTTAACCTAACTGATAACTAACATTTAATACTAATAATCCTGAATTTCTTTACTATGTAGCAAAGTCTATAGACCTATGTTTGGGGCCGTAAAGGCCTACGTCCCAACCGTCTCCAATATCACGTGAGATTTTGGCTATAGGCTCATCCTACAATATATGAGCTACACCCCTGGAGTATGCCAGAGACGGAGGTAATGTGGCCGGAGGAGGGGATGTGGTCCGAGGCTCCCTGTCCCCCATAATGCTCGGTTTTAGACCATAATTTACCAAGAGTGGACCGTGTCAATGATGGTTGGTACCAACTGGCTCATGGCCATGTGCCCTTTGACTTGCCCAGTCGGGGACTGTCAGCCCCAAAGATTTCAATATATAGGCAAGACAACAACATTTCTCTCTTGGCGATTAACTATGCACAAGCAACACGACTCCATCAAGGAGCATATACTCTTCTCACACAACCAGACCATCACCAGAGACATCTTAACAAGCAACACTGAAATAATCGACAGTTATAACGACAACAGAAGACTCGACATCAGCGAGGCGCTACACATAAAAAAATTCAAGATCACCAGTCAACAACCAGTTGGCTGGTGATCTTGATCACCAACAAGATCACCAGTCAACAACCAGTTAACACATAATTGCATTCTAGCCACTTCAAGACCCCCGAGCCAACACAGAGACACCAGAAGCAAGCACATAAGCTGCTTATGTTCATGCATGTAATAGACTATTAATATCCATTATGTTTCATCCACTTGTTCATCGCAATCACGTCCTGTACCACCTCACCCCAAGCTAATACTAAAGCATGGTCAGTTTGTCTTCATCAATTTTGTCTCCTGAAAATGTAAGGAGTGCCTTGCGAAACGCATCCTTAGGCGTCAGATCATAATAAATTGTGAAAATGAACTTCGGAGAGTTAATTTTTCAACTTCCCTCGACAATGAAGAAAAACACAAGAAATAATGAGAAGATTCGTGTTAGAATTATTAATGTTACCCTTTCGGTCAAATTCAACAACATATGTTTACAAGAAAGACTGCAACCAATATATATATAATATATATATATATATATATATATATATATATATATATATATATATATATATATATATATATATATATATATATATATACATTAGTTTATTTTGGTAGCAGTCTTTCTTGTAAACATATGTTGTTGAATATGACCGAAAGGGTAACATTAATAATTCTAACACGAATCTTCTCATTATTTCTTATGTTCTTCTTCACTGTCGAGGGCAATTGATAAATTAACTCTCCAAAATTCATTCTTTATTTCTGGTCTGACGCCTGAACGCGTTTTCGTAATAAAAAAGTAGTTTCGAAACTACTTGGAGTAGTTTCATCAGTATGTTTATTAGCAGAAAACATACTGAGGAAACTACTCCAAGCCTGCACTAAAGAGGCACCCTTCGTGAGCCCAGATGGGCACATGTATAAGCAAGTAGATGGGGTCGCCATGGGTTCTCCCCTAGGTGTTCTGTTTGCGAACTTCTACATGGGTACCATCGAGCAGAGGGTCTTATTTGACATGGACTTGAGACCCGCCATATACTGCAGGTATGTTGACGACATTTTTACGCAGGTACCTGATGCCAGATGTCTGCAACAGATGAAGGAGGCATTTGAGCAGAATTCTGTGTTGAGTTTCACTTACGAAATGGAGAATAATGGGAAGCTGCCCTTTCTGGATGTAACAGTCACGGAAAGGAGCGGAGGCTTTCACACTGCAGTCTACACCAAGGAAACAAACATAGGAATGTGCCTCAGTGCCAACAGTGACTGCCCAGACAGGTACAAGAGGAGTGTTGTCAACGCTTATGTCGACCGTGCTCTCAGCCACAGCTCAGGATGGAAAGAAGTCGATGAAGAACTCTGTAGGGTAAGGCAGGTCCAAGTCAACAACGACTTCTCTAACGGTTTCGTTGAAGGCATCATAAAAAGAAAGGTGGAACGCCCAGCAACCTCTGAAGAGTCAACCAACACAACACTTGTACCCCCTATTAGAAAATTTTACAGGAACTTCTTTTCGACGGCACATAAAACGGAGGAAAGGGTCCTGAAAGATATTGTTGATAGGAACGTTATCCCCTACAGTCAAAAATCAGAAAATACAATTGATAATTTAGTATAAAACCAAAAAAACGGCCAATCTACTCATGGAAAACTCTCCCAGATACCAAGTAGAACGCTTTGAAGGCAACCAACGTCGTCTATGCCTTCAATTGCCCACTTGGGGATTGTAAGTCCCAAAGAACTCAGTATATAGGCAAGACAACAACATCTCTTTCCAGGCGACTAACAATGCATAAACAACAGGGCTCCATCAAGGAACATATAATCTCTTCTCACAACCAGACCATCACCAGAGAAGTCTTAACAAACAACACAGAAATCATTGATAGGTAAAGCGATAGCAGGCGGCTCGACATCAGCGAGGCACTTCACATCAAAAAGTCAACACCAGCAATCAACAGCCAATTAATGCACAACTATATTCTACCCACTTCAAGGCACTGTATTGGCCAATAGGCCCTCTGCAGTTACTTCCATTCTCATGTACCCACCTCACCCGAAACCAATAAAAAGCAAGAGTTATGTCAAATGTTTCATACACAGTGTATCAAGTGTATCATAAGTATAGTGTTAAGCATAAAGAAGTCTTTGAGAATGTAAGAAGCCCTTACGAAACGCTTCTAAGCGTCAGACCATTAATAAAAATGAATTTTGGAGAATTGATAATTTCATTACCACCGACAGTGAAGAAAAACATAACATATATATATCATAATTTGCTTGCAACTCGGCTCCGTCTTGTTTTCTATTTTAATCTGCTAATTTTTTAAATAATAATGGTTTTAAATGAATCAATTACAATTTGTAGTGTTGCTGTAACATAATTTGATTTCAGAGTTGCTGTTGTGGTCAGGTATTAATGATGCTTTTGTTAGGCATCACTGTCAGATATGACATATCAGATATTAGCAGATATGACATTAATTAATACTAATATATATATATATATACATATACATATACATATACATATATATATATATATATATATATATATATATATATATATATATATATATATATATATATATATACTGGTTCTTGATCATTCCCGAGGCTCTGGGTGGAAGCAAGAAGCAAATGTGGTTACTTCACTCATCTATGGATTTAATTAATTAATCTTTTTTAGTTGAATTTTTTATTTCAATTGATGATGATGATGGTGATAATTATAATATGATGATGATTGTGCTAGTGATTGTGGTGGTGGAGATGGTGATGGTGCTGGTGGAAGAGGTGGTGGAGATGGTGGTGGAGGTGCCCGGATGACTGGCAGGTATATTGTGACAGAGTACACGAGAGGGTGGAACATCGGGTGTAGGAGAAGGGGGGGGGGTGGAGGGGTGGGGGTTGCTCTTCCAGAGGGAAGGGTGGAAGAGGAAGAGACCGATGGAAGAGAAGCAAGAGATAGAATAGGTGGAGAGAGAGGAGATAAACAGAAAAAGGATTTAGAATTTTGAAAATATGAGAGAGAGAGAGAGAGAGAGAGAGAGAGAGAGAGAGAGAGAGAGAGAGAGAGAGAGAGAGAGAGAGAGAGAGAGAGAGAGAGAGAGAGAGAGAGAGAGAGAGAGAGACTGGGGGGGGGGGTGTTGAAGGAAATAAGAAACAGGAAGGACAAGGAAAGAGATATATGAGAGGGGGAAATGAGAGAGAGAGGAAGGGAAACATGTCGTGAGAGAGAGAGAGGTGTGAGTGACAGACAGACTGACAGTAATCTGACTGGTAACGCCTGTAGGCGCGGGGGGGGGACCATATATGACACCTAGACCCACTCCTGTCCTCACTACTCTCTCTCTCTCTCTCTCTCTCTCTCTCTCTCTCTCTCTCTCTCTCTCTCTCTCTCCTCACACACACACACACACCGGGACCAAAGAGCCAGAGCTCAACCCCCGCAAGCACAACTAGAGGAGTACACACGTGAGTACATAGGATAAAGAGGAGAGTAACACGTGAGTACATAGGATAAAGAGGAGAGTAACACGTGAGTACATAGGATAAAGAGGCGAGTAACACGTGAATACACAGGATAAAGAGGAGAGTAACACGTGAGTACATAGGATAAAGAGGCGAGTAACACGTGAATACACAGGATAAAGAGGAGAGTAACACGTGATTACATAGGATAAAGAGGAGAGTAACACGTGAGTACATAGGATAAAGAGGAGAGTAACACGTGAATACACAGGATAAAGAGGAGAGTAACACGTGAATACACAGGATAAAGAGGAGAGTAACACGTGAATACACAGGATAAAGAGGAGAGTAACACGTGAATACACAGGATAAAGAGGAGAGTAACACGTGAATACACAGGATAATGAGAGTAACACGTGAATACACAGGATAAAGAGGAGAGTAACACGTGAGTACATAGGATAAAGAGGAGAGTAACACGTGAGTACATAGGATAAAGAGGAGAGTAACACGTGAATACACAGGATAAAGAGGAGAGTAACACGTGAATACACAGGATAAAGAGGAGAGTAACACGTGAATACACAGGATAAAGAGGAGAGTAACACGTGAATACACAGGATAAAGAGGAGAGAGTACACTAAAGAGTACATACACGCCAAGGGTGAAGCGACACAACACAGGCATGAAGGAGGAACACGAGTCTGACGTTCAAGGCTGGTGGCTACTTGGTGAGCCTCTCTCCGACACTTAGCATGTACCACCTACTTGTAAGATGCAGCAGCAGCCTCCCCGCCAAACACACACCGAAACTACGACGTTGGTACAACGTTCGAACAAGTTTTAAGACCTCCTAACCAGTTATAACAACCAATATAGCAAGTTGTAACAACGTTCTAATACGTCATAAATACGTTAAGCCAAGATGTAACAACTTTATTACAAGTTGTAACAAGCGGAAAATAGAGACAGTTTCGGGTTGTGTTTCCAGGGTCCTGAGTCAGTCAAGACTGTCGTAGACACGAGGCGAGGTAACTGAGGCACTGTTCTGGTCACTCACTAAGCTAACAACCTGGCACTGTTCTGGTCACTCACTAAGCTAACAACCTGGCACTGAAAACAGTCCAAGTGCCACAATCCAGCACTCCAATCACTACTGTCTTACCCGGTAATTCGTTCCATAGACTATCGTTTTCTAAAACCAGTATTTACCCAGGTCTTTCCCGAAAGTTAAAATTATCCAATTTATATCCACTTTTTCGGCTTCTATTTTGAGTGTTGAAATACTTATCCTCTTATTAATAATCTTTTTGTTATACCTATTCAATCATATGTTTGTTTCATAATACTTCACTGCTGAGTGGATAGCGCTTCGGATTCGTAGTCCTGAGGTTCCGGATTCGATCCTCGGTGAAGGTGGAAACAAATGGACAGTTACTTTCACCCTTATGCACCTGTTCACCTAGCAGTAAATACGTACCTGGGAGTTAGACTAAACCTCAGCTAAACTGAACTGAACCTCACCTAAACTAAGCTGAACCTCAGCTAAACTGAACTGTACAAGCTTAACACTGGTCGTTGTGGCGCAGTGATAACACACTCGCCCTGCGAGAGATTACATCTCTCGCGCCCTGGTAAGTATATTTATCGGGGACTGACTGGGTGCCACTCCTCAACAGTTGTGCCCTGTTCACCCAGCAGTAATGGAGGACCTGGTTGTATACCAACTGGTGGAAATAACAAGTCATAAATCGTTCACTCGTACGTAAATACAAGTATGAAGGATAACATGTCTTAATGTTAACTCTTCTATATAAGAAACTCATGATCTTATTCGTCCCATTCCTTACATCTATAGTTATTTTAAGGGGCTTAAAATTCCTATTAACTATGACTCCTGACCTTTATCGCATTCAGAACCTGGTCCAGCTGGTATTACCTAATATACAAGAACGATTTACCACGATGACCTTAACAAGTGACAAGTCCGTCCAGAGAAATGGTTATTAGAGTTCAACCCCACACAAGTGTAAGGTAATTAAGAGTGTCTGAAGGTACACTAAGGCTCTACAGGTGGTAACAGGAGTGTCTGACAAGATGTCGCAGCAGACACCTTCAGCGACAGCTTAGGAAGTAACCACAACACACAACTTGGATTATCTCAACAAAAACCAACTCAACTCATCTTGATCCTACTCCCTCTCCCTCTCCCTCTCCGTCTCCCTCTCCCTCTCCCTCTCCTTCTCCTCCTCCTCCTCCGCGACCATGAGTGAATACTAATGAAGAAAAGAGAGGCAGGCAACAGACGTTAATAATCCTGGGAAAATGATGGAACAGACTTATAGGAAAGTGATGGAACATCTCATTAAGCATAAGAGGTCTCCTTGCACACCACTTAATTAACTGAAGGTTCAGAGGCGGGTCCACGGAGACGGAGCACGATTAGATGAGTACAGACTAGTGAGTAAGTGAGCACGACTACCTGAAGTACTCACACTCATGACCACCATTCACAAGGCTGGGTGTAGTGTTGGCTACAAGACCTGTCACTCTCTGGAGGGCTGTTAAGGCCCATCACAATTGCTTACTTACCAACCACCAATTATACTTTAGTCTTGAATATTGTCCAGGACGAAAGTATACTATCAAGTGTATATTCACCGACAAGCATAATATACATTGTATATGTATATTATGCTTTACATGTATCCCATGTGCCCGACCTACAAAGCATGTAGGACCACGGACCACGAATAGCATGCAACCCTGCATGCTATTCGTGGTCCGTCACTGTATCTCAAAGGCCGTAAGTAGTAAGCAAGTAAGCAGGCAGGCAGTTAGCCACGTAAGCAAGGAATCATGCAAGCACTCAGGCAGACAAGCTAAGCACTAACTCAAACAGGTATGTATGTGTGTGTGTGTGTATGTGTATGTGTGCGTGTGTGTGTGTACTCACCTAGTTGTGCTTGCGGGGGTTGAACTCTGGCTCTTTGGTCCCGCCTCTCAACCGTCAATCAACAAGTAAAAGAAACTGCCCATTGTTTCTCGCCGGCGCCTGGGATCGAACCCGGGACCACAGGATCACTAGTCCAGCGTGCTGTCCGCTCGGCCGACCGGCTCCCTGTGTGTGTATGTGTGTGTGTGTGTGTGTGTGTGTGTGTGTGTGTGTGTGTGTGTGTGTGTGTGTGTGTGTGTGTGTGTGTGTGTGTGTGTGTGTGTGTGTATGTGTATACGTGCGTGTGTGTATGTGTATACGTGCGTGTGTGTGTGTACTCACCTAGTTGTGCTAGCGGGGGTTAAGCTTTGGCTCTTTGGTCCCGCCTCTCAACTGTCAATCAACTGGTGTACAGGTTCCTGAGCCTACTGGGCTCTATCATATCTACATTTGAAACTGTGTATGGAGTCAGCCTCCACCACATCACTGCCTAATGCATTCCATTTATTAACTACTCTGATACTGAAAAAGGTCTTTCTAATGTCTCTGTGGCTCATTTGGGTACTCAGTTTCCACCTGTGTCCCCTTGTTCGTGTTCCCACCCGTGCTAAAGAGTTTGCCTTTGTCCACCCTGTCAATTCCCCTGAGAATTTTGTAGGTGGTTATCATGTCTCCCCTAACTCTTCTGTTTCCAAGGGTCGTGAGATTCAGCTCCCTTAGTCTTTCCTTGTAGCTCATACCTCTCAGTTCCGAAACTAGTCTGGTGGCATACCCTCTGAATCTTCTCTAACTTTGTCTTGCGTTTAACTAGGTATTGACTCCAGGATTGAGCTGCATATTCCAGGATTGGTCTGACATAAGTGGTATACAAGGTCTTGAACGATTCCTTACACAAGTTTCTACCAGTTCTTATGTTGGTCAATCTAGCATATGCCTCTGATGATATCCTTTTGATGTGGGCCTCTGGGGACAGGTTCAGTGTGATATCAACCCAGAGATCTTTTTTCTCGATTTGACTCTTGCATGATTTCACCTCCCAGATGGTACCTTGTGTTCAGCCTTCTTCTCCCTTCGCTAATTTCATTACTTTACAATTTCATGACTTGAACTTTAGTAGCCATTTTCTAGACCATCCCTCCAGTTTGTCCAGGTCGTCCTGTAGTCTCTATCTTCATTTGTCTTAATTCTTCTCATAAAATTACATCATCAGCAAACATTGAGAGGAATAAGTCTATTCCCTCTGGAAGATTGTTTGCATATATTAGAAACAGGATGGGTTCAAGTACAGAGCCCTGTGAGACTCCGCTAGTGACATCTCGCCACTCTGATGTCTCCCCCCTCACAGTTACTCGCTGTTTCCTGTTGCTTAAGTACTCCCTTATCCACTAGAGCACCTTACCTTTTACTCCTGCCTGTTGCTCCAACTTTTGTAACAGCCTTTTATGGGGTACTGTGTCATTGGCTTCCTGACTGTTGAAGAAAATGCAGTCTGCCCACCCTTCTCTTTCTTGCCTAATTTGTGTTGCTTGGTCATAGAATTCTATTAAACCTGTGAGGCACGATTTACCATCTCTGAACCTATGCTGGTGATGTGTTACAAAGTTATTTCCCTCCAGATGCTCTACGAGCCTTTTCCTCACGATCTTCTCCATCACCTTGCATGGTATACAAGTTAAGGAAACTGGCCTGTAGTTCAGTGCCTCTTGCCTCTCACCCTTCTTGTATATTGGGATTACATTAGCTGTCTTCCAGCTTTCCGGTAGGTCTCCTGTTTCCAGTGATCTGTTATACACCGTTGAGAGTGGCACACTTAGTGCATCTGCACCTTCTTTTAATATCCACAGTGAGATTCTGTCAGGCCCAACAGCCTTTGTCACATTCAGCTCCAACAGATTAATTTTGACCTCATCACTGGTGAAGTCAACTTCCTCCAAGGTTGCTTGGTTTGCCTCCTCATTTAGTGCAGGGGCTTCTCCTTGTTCAATTGTGAAGACCTCCTGGAATTTGTTGCTGAGTTCTCCACACAGCTCCTTGTCATTCTCCGTGTATCTGTTCTCCCCTTTTCTCAGTTCCATCTCTTATTCCTTCACTGCTGTTTTCCTGTGGAGCAGCTTTGGTTGGGTCTTAGCTTTACTCGCGATGTCATTCTCATACTGTCTCTCTGCTACTCTCCTCACTCTGAGGTACTCATTTCTGGCCCTCTGCATACCTCTCCCTGCTCTCTGATGTTCTGTTATTAATGTAGTTTCTCCTATATTCTTTTGCTCAATTACTTCGCTACCTTACATTCCACGTTGAACCATGAATTCTTCTTTTGCATTCCATTTTTCTCCGTTTGGACCGGTATAATCTTGTCTACAGCTTCCTGGCACTTCTGGGTGACATAATCCATCATATCCTGTAGTCTTCTCTCGGAGTTCTGTTTCTCAAGGTATTCCCATTACGAAGTTCCTCATCTCGTCATATTTTCCGCTTCGGTAATTTAGTCTTTTCCCTTCCGATCCCATCCTTGGATGTATGTATGTGTATTCACCTAGCTGTGCTTGCGGGGGTTGAGCTCTGGCTCCTTGGTCCCGCCTCTCAACTATCAATCAACTGTGTACAGATTCCTGAGCCTACTGGGCTCTATCATATCTACATATGAAACTGTGTATGGAGTCAGCCTCCACCACATCAATGACTAATACATTTAATTACTCTGACTCTGGAAAAGTTCTTTCTAACGTCTCTGTGGCTCATTTGGGTACTCAGTTTCCACCTGTGTCCCCTTATTCGCATACCACCTGTGTTAAACAGTTTATCCTTATCTACCTTACTAATATCTCCGAGAATTTTGTAGGTAGAGATCATGTCTCCCCTTACTCTTCTGTCTTCCAGTGTCGTAAGGTGCATTTCCCGCAGCCTTTCCTCGTAACTCATGCCTCTTAGTTCTGGGACTAGCCTAGTGGCATACCTCTAAACCTTTTCCAGCTTCTTCTTATGCTTGACAAGGTACGGGCTCCATGCTGTGGCCGCATACTCCAGGACTAGTCTTACATATGTGTGTGTGTGTGTGTGTGTGTGTGTGTGTGTGTGTGTGTGTGTGTGTGTGTGTGTGTGTGTGTGTGTGTGTGTGTGTGTGTGTGTGTGTGCTCACGTAGTTGTACTCACGTAGTTGTGTTTGCGGGGGTTGAGCTCTGGGTCTTTGGTCCCGCCTCTCAGCTGTGTGTGTGTGTGTGTGTGTGTGTGTGTGTGTGTGTGTGTGTGTGTGTGTGTGTGTGTGTGTGTGTGTGTGTGTGTGTGCGTGCATAAGTGTGAATGTGCGCATATGTGTGTGTGCGTGCGTGTATGTGCATGCGTGTGCGTGCGTGTGTGTGAGAGAGAGAGAGGTGGGTGTGGTGGGTCTGGTCGGGGTCGTGGGAGCGGAGAGGAGCCGTGGCCCGCGCGACACCTGTGCCTGTGAGAGTTTGACCTCAGGTTATGAAGGCTTGCCCAATCTCCGCCAGCTGACGCGGACCTGCGGGCCAGGCCAGGCTAAGGGCTTCCCGCGGGCCGCGCGCACGACGCCCTTCTTCCCCGCACACCATCTGTCGCCACCACCTTCGGCTGGCCAGATTCAACTAACATCTCTCTGTAATTACACTTGCATCGCTAACCAGCTCGTTTAATATGACCCTTGCGGCGGTGTGGCTCAGGGGTGAGATTTTCCTGCTGCTCTTGTCCTCGTCTTTCCTCTCTCTCTCTTTCTCTCTCTCTCTCTCTGTTTCTCCTCTTCACTGGAAAACAATAGACAATGCGAGAATCCAAATGTTTCTTTTTTATACCCCGAGTGTCAGAAAAATAATTAGCAAGTATGTGTAAATATATTCAGGTCATCTGGGGTCAGGACCAAGCGCCCTGCGGCCCAAAGGAGTGGCCAAAGGTCACCCCAAGATATCCAAGGCCAACACACGCACACACACGCACACACACACACACACACACACACACACACACACACACACACCCACACACACACACACACACACACTCCACCATATGGCATCAGTAAAGACTCCAGCGGGAGATTTAAACTGGAAAGAACTATAATTTTGTGGGGTGGTGTTCTTCGCTTCTCCAACAAAGGTGAGATATTACTGCGTTCTTCGCCAAAACGTTCTTCCCCCCCCCCCCCTAGCTAAAAGTTATTTATACTAGCGTTTCTACCTAGCAATATTACATGCGAATATTTCCTGCCTAACCCTTTTCCATGTTTTTTTTTTAATTTTAAACGTTTTCTATGTTAATGTTTTCTATTTTAAACGTTTCTCATGTTAATGTTTTCTATTTTAAACGTTTCTCATGTTAATGTTTTCTATTTTAAACGTTTCTCATGTTAATGTTTTCTATTTTAAACGTTTCTCATGTTAATGTTTTCTATTTTAAACGTTTCTCATGTTAATGTTATCTATTCTAAACGTTTCCCAAGCTAACGTTTTCTACTTAAATGTTCGCAACGGTAATTATACAATAATGACAAACGCCAACAGGAAAATTGCCAACAGGAGCACCTGAATATTGTAGAACATGGCCCGTTTATACAACGTTCCGTTTTCTCTTGATTCAAAGAAACTTAAGGGGTGGCTCAGACAAATCAAGGCATAAGCTGACACGACCAATTTCCTGTACATAAAGATCATCCATAATTAAGATTAGGTCAAAGACCAGGTGCAGAAAAACAAGTTGGCTAAAAAAAAATAGAATTTGTAATGAGGTAGATGCATTAATCATCAAGTGAAGACGACATTAACAACCCTTATCCTTAACTGGAACGTCTTATCCGTCTCTTAAGAAGGAGGGATATTAATCAACTAGCCAGTTCGACCAGAGACGGAGGTATACGTATGTGAGCAAAATGAGGCAATATAAAGTTTGCTTGTTAAGCCCTGCAGTATATTATATATCTATCTATCTATCTATCTATCTATCTATCTATCTATCTATCTATCTATCTATCTATATATATATATATATATATATATATATATAACTGAAAATTCACACCCCAGAAGTGAACCCATACTGCCAGGAGCAACGCAACTGGTATCTACAGGATGCCTTAATCCGCTTGACCATTAAGGTCAAGCGGACTACAGGATTAAGGCATCCTGTAGATACCAGTTGCGTTGCTCCTGGCAGTATGGGTTCGAGTCACTTCTGGGGTGTGAGTTTTCAGTTGCATATAGTCCTGGGGACCATTCAGGCTTGTTCGCATATATATATATATATATATATATATATATATATATATATATATATATATATATATATATATATATATATATATATATATATATATATATATATAAAGTCAACAACGGCTTCTCCAATGGTTTCGTTGATGACATCATAAAAAGAAAGGTAAAACGCCATGCAACCTCTGAAGAGACAACTAACACAACACCTGTACCCCCTATTAGACTATTTTACAGGAACTTCTTTTCCACAGCTCATAAAATGGAGGAAAGGGTCCTGAAAGATGTTGTTAATAGGAACGTTATCCCTACAGACAAAAATCAGAAGATACAATTGACGATTTACTATAGAACCAAAAAAACGGCCAACCTACTCATGAGAAACTCTCCAGACACAAAGCAGAACGCCTTAAAGGAGACTAACGTCGTCTATGCCTTCAAATGCCCACTTGGGGACTGTAAGTCCCAAAGAACTCAGTATATAGACAAGACAACAACATCTCTTTCCAGACGATTAACAATGTATAAGCAACAGGGCTCCATTAAGGAACATATAATCTCTTCCCACAACCAGACCATCACCAGAGAAGTCTTAACAAACAACACAGAAATCATCGATAGATACAGCGATAGCAGGCGGCTTGACCTCTGCGAGGCACTACACATCAAAAAGTCAACACCAGCAATCAACAGCCAACTAATGCACAACTATATTCTACCCACTTCAAGACTCCGTACCAATATAGAAGCATCAAGAGGAAGTATGGGCCAATAGGCCCTTTGCAGTTACTTCCATTCTTCCCTCTCATTTATCCAATTAATACCCAATGTTCCGTGTTCTGTCTTATGTTAGTCAAAAGTTTGTTCACCTCATCCAAAACTGTTGCAACATATCACTTCACCCAAATGCGAGTATATAAGACAAGCTGTTTAAGTGTTAGCATAAGTAAAACTCTGTTTAGTGTTTTCAGGTTACAGTTGTGTGTGTAAACTAAAGTCTTTGAAAATGTAATAAGTTATGACGAAACGCGTTCAAGCGTCGCGTCAGACTAAAAATAAAAATGAATTTTGGAGAATTGATTTTTCAATTACCATCGAAAGTAAAAAGAAACATAAGAAATATTGAGAAAATTCGTGTTAGAATTATTAATCTTACTTTTTCGGTCATATTTAACAACATATGTTTACAAGAAAGACTGCTACCAAAATATACTAATATATATATTTATGCTATGAAGCTTGAAATGTGGGCCTGACTGGCCACAGTGTGTTAATAAAACAGATTTAACGGCAGTTATGAAGGGGGATCGTTTAGCATCACGTTGCTAGTTCTTGACACACTCTGTACTCCCCTTCATATAGTCTAGGGCAGCTAGTTCTTGACACACTCTGTACTCCCCTTCATATAGTCTAGGGCAGCTAGTTCTTGACACACTCTGTACTCCCCTTCATATAGTCTAGGGGTAGCTAGTTCTTGACACACTCTGTACTCCCCTTCATATAGTCTAGGGTAGCTGCACAAATGCATGTGTACCTAAATGTGTTAATACAAAAAGTTATCAACATTGAATCAATATCAATATGTTGACTGAACGTCAGCATTATCGATGAGAGAGAGAGAGAGAGAGAGAGAGAGAGAGAGAGAGAGAGAGAGAGAGAGAGAGAGAGAGAGAGAGAGAGAGAGAGAGAGAGAGAGAGAGAGAGAGAGAGAGAGAGAGAGAGACCTACAATGTAATATTTAATACAAGACTCTCAATACTGATTTTCTAAAGACCATTCTGGTCTCGGTGGACAATCGTAGCAATTATGTTGTTTATCATGAGTTTGGTAAAGACTTGTTCAACTACTTAAGAGTGGTTGGTACAGCAACGACCTCGCTTCTTGCAGGACTGCGTTCGATACCTGATGGTTCAAGTGTATTTGCACCGTTCCTTTGCTCTGTCCTCAGATCCTTATACTTTTATCCCTCTCAAGAGCAACATTGTAATATTGGCTTAGCACGTTCTCCTGATAAATGTCTCTCTTCTGTTAGAGTTTTAACAGTGTTCAGTATTTGGGATTGATCAAGGAGTTGGAGAACTACATTGGCTAGGGAAGGGAAAGGAACTGTCAGGAGAAAGCGCCATGCCGTTACGACTATATAGCACTTGGAAAGGGTCGGGATAAGGATTTGGAACGAGACGGGAAGGGGGGAGGGGTGAGGAATTATTCGGACTACACTGGCTAAACCCATATATGCCAAAAAAAAAATATAGCATCAACTTAGAACAAATAATTATTACTGGGGAACTGTCACCAGCGGAGTGCCTCAGGGCGCCATATTGGCTCCAATATTGTTCATAATTTATATTATCTTAAAACTAAATATTGAAGCTGCACAACTAACTCGAACCCGCGTCCCTGAGAGCATGTGTGCTTCAAGAGGCCATCATGGATCGAGTTACCTGGTTGATACCTGCTTGATGGGGTTCTGGGAGTTCTTCTACTCCCCAAGCCCGGCCCGAGGCCAGGCTCGACTTGTGAGTTTGGTCCACCAGGCTGTTGCTTGGAGCGACCCGCAGGCCCACATACCCACCACAGCCCGGCTGGTCCGGCACTCCTTGAAGAAAACTATCTAGTTTTATCTTGAAGATGTCCACGGTTGTTCCGGCAATATTTCTCATAGTCGCTGGGAGGGTGTTGAACAACCGTGGACCTCTGATGTTTATACAGTGTTCCCTTATTGTGCCTATGGCACCCTCTGCTTTTCATTGGTTAAATTCTACATTTTCTTCCATATCGTTCACTCCAGTACGTTGTTATTTTACTGTGTAGATTAGGGACCTGTCCCTCCAGTATTTTCCATGTGTATATTATTTGGTATCTCTCTCGTCTCCTTTCTAGTGAGTACATTTGGAGAGCTTTGAGACGATCCCAATAATTTAGGTGCTTTATCGCGTCTATGCGTGCCGAATATGTTCTCTGTATTCCCTCTATTTCAGCAATCTCTCCTGCTCTGAAGGGGGATGTGAGTACTGAGCAGTACTCAACACGGGACAACACAAGTGATTTGAAGAGTACAACCATTGTGATGGGATCCCTGGATTTGAAAGTTCTTGTAACCCATCCTATAATTTTTCTGGCTGTCGCAATATTTGCTTGGTTATGCTCCCTAAACGTTAAGTCGTCAGACATCATTATTCTCAAATCCTTTACATGCTGTTTTCCTACTATGGGCAGATTCGATTCTGTTTTGTACCCTGTATTATATTTCAGATCCTCATTTTTGCCGTACCTGAGTACCTGGAATTTATCACTGTTAAACATCATGTTATTTTCTGCTGCCCAATCGAAAACTTTGTTAATATCTGCTTGTAGTTTTTCAATGTCTTCAGCAGATGTAATTTTCAGGCTGATTTTTGTATCATCTGCAAAGGATGACACGAAGCTGTGGCTTGTATTTTTGTCTTTATCAGATATGAGAATAAGGAACAGCAGTGGTGCAAGGACTGTACCTTGAGGTACAGAGCTTTTAACTGCGCTTGGACTTGATTTTATTTGATTGACTGTTACTCTTTGTGTTCTGTTCGACAGGATATTGAGTATCCTAGCGTCCTACTTTACCAGTTATTCCCATTGACCTCATTTTGTGTGCTATCACTCCATGGTCACATTTCTCGAATGCCTTTGCAAAGTCTGTGTATACAACATCTGCATTCTGTTTTTCTTCTAATGCCTCAGTGATTTTGTCATAGTGGTCAAGTAACTGTGAGAGGCACGATCTTCCTGCTCTAAATCCATGTTGGCCTGGGTTGTGGAGATCATTGGTTTCCATGAATCTAGTGACCTGACTCCTTATCACTCTCTCAAATACTTTTATTATGTGGGTCGATCCCATTATGCGGCCTTACTATTTCCTCATAGTGGAGCTGCATACTGGTTAATATATATATTGTTTGCTAATACATTTATGGAAGAGATTTCGGGGTGATGTTAAGCTTAAACCAATAATAATAAGCAATATAACTCGTGAAATAGACTAAACCTGATAGTTTTATGTCTACAAATCATGACGATACACATCAAAACATTATCTACCAATTACATCTTGATTGATTGATTGATTGATGAAGATTAAGCCACCCAAGAGGTTGCACGGGCATGAATAGCCCCGGAAACTTACAACTTGCAGTAGCAAAGCCTAACATGGATTATGCTGTTAATTTTTACTGTAGCCTAATGACTTTATGTAGCACGCTTTCTGTATCAGCTAATTTACCGTTCTAACGTGCACCTGTTCATATTTAATACATATTATTATTATTATTATTATTATTTTATTATTATTATTATTATTATTATTATTTTATTATTATTATTATTATTATTATTTTATTACAGAAAGGACAAGAATACTCTGGAAAATATTCAACAAGTTAATCCTGTATTAGAATCTTACGTGGGCAAGTTAGGAGACAAGTTAGAATCCCTTGAGACATTTAGGATAAAGGAAGTTATGATCAAAATCTAAGTTGATGGAAGATGTGAACAAATGTATTCAAACTATTAAACCAGATCAGAATTAGAAGCACAGGATCTAAACTGAAGAGTTTGTTGTTTAAAAGGAGCAGATAAACCAAACAGGTTTGGCAACACAATGGTAGTGTGATGAGTTACCATCCAGCATCACTGAAGGGAAGGGGAGAAAGGATCGGGAGAAAGCGCCAAGCCATTACGACTATATAGCACTGGGAAGGAATCAGGATAAGGATTTGGGATGGGACGGTGGGAAGGAATGGTGCCCAACCACTTGGACGGTCGGGGATTGAACGCCGACCTGCATGAAGCGAGACGATCCTAGCTAACAATTTCGTGTCAGTTTCAAATATAGGATAAAGAAATACAGGATTGTGAATGACTGCTTAGCTGGATAACTAGGGGCCTGTGACATATGGGTCAGTAAGCCTACTGTATTCTTATGTAAGGCCGATTCGTAGGTTTGGAACACTTATGATCAACTACATCGACTCATTTACATGTCTAACCTACGCTTAAAACAACCCAGCTTCCTCGCGCCTATTATTAGGTCATCTGGAAACCTGTTCCATAAATCAACAACCCAATTTTTAAACCAGTATTTACCCAGGACTAAACATATTCAAATTGTGTAAATAATTTCCTGTTCTATTTTAAGTAGATATATATATATCACCCTATAATACCCATCTTATTACACCCTTCAATCTATTAGTATACCTCAGTCATGTCTATCTTTAAGCTGGTGTAGACACTGTAAATTAAGCTTTTCAATCTCACTTCGTATGGAAGTCTTCCAATATTAATGATTAACTTCCTCATCCAACTTTCTAAGCTTTATAAATGAGGCCAAATATGGACAGAAATTAATCAAACAAGTAAAAACTGGTAAAAGAAAATGGAGTAAGAACTGCAAAAATCAATTGAGAGAGTTTATTATGCTTGGAGGCATCACCGAACAAACTGACGTGTTCTCTCAGATATCCCAAACACACATTAGAGAGAAGACTGTTCCACTTACACGTGAGATAAGCCAAGTAATTGACAATGAAGACGTACGTGTTATTATAAGTGAACTGGTGAGAAAGGAATGTGTGTTATTATAAGTTCAGTGATTGATAACGACACAGAAATGTGTGTTATTATAACTTCAGAGATTGATAACGACAAAGAAATGTGTGTTTTTATAATACGAGTAAATGATAACGATAAAGAAATGCGAGGTATGACAAGTGAAGTTATTGTTAATAGCAATAAAAGGTGTATTGTTATAAGGGCCAGTAACTGGTAATGACCAAGATATGTGTGGTATACTAAACGATCATTTGCCAGAGTTGTTAAGGAATGTGGTTTACAAGTGGTCAGCCTTCCTTATAGCTCTGTGTGCTACCATAGATGAAAGACATCTCCGGCATCTTACCGAAAATCGCAACATTAAATCAATCATTCCCAACAACAACAACGGCGCCATCTATTGGCGATCGTAACATCACTATTGAATATCATTCGAGGTTGTCTATAACAATAATAACCTTGGGTTGTGAAATAACCTCGTACAGTGCATAATAGATGCAAGCTATGCCGCCACGATGGAGGAAAGATGCACAGGTTTCGCAAGTGGACACATATAACTGCTTAATGGATATTGTCATTAAGAAGTAATCCTCAAGAAGAGATAAAGTAAGAGCAAAAATTACCTTCTTTAAGTAAGCGTAGATTACGAGGAGACTTGATAAAGTCTTTGCAGTCCCGCCAAACACTCACCGAAACTACGACGTTGGTACAACGTTCGAACAAGTTTTAACACCTCCTAACCAGTTATAACAACCAATATAGCAAGTTGTAACAACGTTCTAATACGTCATAAACACGTTAAGCCAAGATGTAACAACTTTATTACAAGTTGTAACAAGCGGAAAATAGAGACAGTTTACGGTTTGTAGTTTCCAGGGAGTTATTAAAGAGATGTTAACAATTGTTAAGAAAACTATACAAAGCGTCACGACAACCAATCCTTCCAATCACCTGGGGCCAGATTCACGAAAGCACTTACGAACGTGTACATCTTTCCTCAATCTTTGACGGCTTTGGTTACATTTATTAAACAGTTTACAAGCATGAAAACGTCCCAATCAACTGTTGTTATTGTTATAAACAGCCTCCTGGTGCTTCGGAGCTCATTAACTGTTTAATAATTGGAAACAAAGCCGCCAAAGATTGAGAAAAGATGTATAGGTTCGTAAGTGTTTGCGTAAGTGCTTTCGTGAATCTGGCCCCTGGGCTCTGGGAGACTCGAACCCTGGACCCAAGCGCCTGTGAGGCCGAAGCTCACACAGGGAGGAAATATCCTATATCTTAGGTAACATCAACCAGGAAACCACATTATTTCCCCATTAAATTCTTATGAAGCTGAGAGTAGAAGCTCCAGTCCCCGGCTCCGAGTCCTCACACACAATACAAACCTTAAAAATACGTTGAAATATCTTATTTTTGGATGAATTTCTCTTTAGCAAAAGATAAGCTTCCCAGCGTCCCGCCGAAAGCGTTTTGGCTCAAAAACGCGGGATGGTAATCTTAACTTGCTATACTCAAGAGAAGACGGTCGACAAAGGAAGAATTTTTTTTTTTTTTTTTTTAAAGGAGGAGGTCTTGGCCCCATTTATCAAGTCACACTTAGTAGGCGAAGGAAGGGAAGGGAACTATCAGGAGAAAGCGCAAAGCCATTACGACGACTAAATAGCCCTTGGAAGGTATCAGGATAAGGATTTGGGATGGGACGAGGGGAAAGGAATGGAGCCCAACTACTTGGATGGTCGGGGGATTGAACGCCGACCCGCATGACGCGAGACCGTCGCTCAACCGACCAGCCCAAGTGGCTGGGTAGGCGAAGGAAGCTATTATAAGAATAGCGATGGCCTCATCTCTGTAGCTTTCTTACCCTGCATAGTGCCTCAGTTATGACGTGATTAAACGTTCCGCCACGTTATTGTGTCTTGCACTCTGCATGTTATCTTGCATGTACGCCACGCCAGAGGAACTGTGCTAGGTTATCTTGAGATGATTTCGGGGCTTAGCGTTCCCGCGGCCCGGTCCTCGACCAGGCCTCCTTTTTATTAAACACCCCTAGGAAGCAGCCCGCAACAGCTGTCTAACTCCCAGCTATCTATTTACTGCTAGGTGAACAGGTGCATTAGGGGTGAAAGAAACACTGCTCATTTGATTCCACCTCCGTCGGAGATCGAACCCGGAATCTTAGGACTACGAATCCCGAGCGCCGTCCACTCAGCCGTCAGGCCCCTTTAAATATGCAATCACAAATTTTCCTCCCATGTCTGATACGTAAAGTACAGCTGCAACAGCTGTCATGAACAGCGTGCAGCGCAACGGTAATAATGAGTGCAGCCGTGGGAGTGTGAGTGTGGGGGGGGGGGGGAGCAGGGACGGAGTAAGACCTTCTGATTTTCAATGAGAAAATCAGGAGGAGCATTCGAAAACACATGATTCTGATTCAAACCTCGTGATTCTGATTCGAAATCAAATGATTCTGATTCGAAGCATCATGGGTTCTGATTCGAAACCAAGAGGGTCTGATTCGAAACCTCGTGGGTTCTGATTCGAAACATCATGGGTTCTGATTCGAAACCAAATGATTCTGATTCGAAACCTCGTGGGTTCTGATTCGAAACCAAATGATTCTGATTCGAAACCAAATGATTCTGATTCGAAACCTCATGGGTTCTGATTCGAAACCAAATGATTCTGATTCGAAACCTCATGGTTCTGATTCGAAACCAAATGATTCTGATTCGAAACCTCACGATTCTTATTCGAAACCAAATAATTCTGATTCGAAAATTCTATTGATTTTCTCAATAATACATCACGTTAATGGGATTTTTTTGTGAATTATATTCAATAGTCTTACTTTTGTATACAGTTTCCATGTAAGTTACTACGTACGTGGGTGAATAGTCCAACTCTGACTTGTGAAGTGACGACGTTCCGCTCCGTCCTGGACCCATGAAAGTGATGATGTTTCGCTCGGTCTTGGACCCATGAAAGTGATGATGTTTCGCTCCGTCCTGGACCCATGAAAGTGACGACGTTTCGCTCCGTCCTGGACCCATGAAAGTGATGATGTTTCGCTCGGTCCTGGACCCATGAAAGTGACGACGTTTCGCTCCGTCCTGGACCCATGAAAGTGACGACGTTTCGCTGGGTCCTAGACCCATGAAAGTGACGACGTTTCGCTCCGTCCTGGACCCATGAAAGTGATGATGTTTCGCTCGGTCCTGGACCCATGTAAACTATAAAGTGACGACGTTTCGCTCCGTCCTGGACCCATGAAAGTGATGATGTTTCGCTCGGTCCTGGACCCATGAAAGTGACGACGTTTCGCTCGGTCCTGGACCCATGAAAGTGATGATGTTTCGCTCGGTCCTGGACCCATGAAAGTGACGACGTTTCGCTCGGTCCTGGACCCATGAAAGTAACGACGTTTCGCTCCGTCCTGGACCCATAAAAGTCATGAGAAGGAAGAATGGTAGAGAGAGAATATGTCACTTTTGTATTCCTACTGAAGAGTGAGAAAAGTGCCATCGAGGATAACAGCCCAATTGTCTGCCTCTAATGACCGGGGTATACAGATCCAGAACTCTGTGGGGTACCTGGTATAATAATTATATATTGTCTGTCTGTACTCTTGTGTTTCTGTAACTCTTTGTGTTGGGGCATCGAGGTGTGGGCAGGTGTGGGCAGGGGTGGGGAGGGGTGGGGGAGTGGGGGAAGGTGGTGAACGACCTGTGTTGTTATGGTTGGGGGTTTACAGGTAAGATGGCCCCCTGTGCGATCCGGTTACTGGGGGTGGCAGTGTCGGCCACTCCCACCCCAGCCACCTCTGTCTGCTCCCATGGCGCTCCCATGCTGCCACCTCTGGTATGCTTCCTATTGCACCAACTTGAGTGCCCACTCGTCCTGCCCTCTCAACCCACTGGTCCTGTTCTCTCAACCCACTGGTCCTGCCCTCTCAACCCACTGGTCCTGCCCTCTCAACCCACTGGTCCTGCCCTCTCAACCCACTGGTCCTGCCCTCTCAACCCACTGGTCCTGCCCTCTCAACCCACTCGTCCTGCCCTCTCAACCCACTGGTCCTGCCCTCTCAACCCACTCGTCCTGCCCTCTCAACCCACTGGTCCTGCCCTCTCAACCCACTCGTCCTGTCCTCTCAACCCACTCGTCCTGCCCTCTCAACCCACTGGTCCTGCCCTCTCAACCCACTGGTCCTGCCCTCTCAACCAACTCATTCAGACACTACCTCCTCTGTTTCCCTCCGGGTACTCAACCAAGCTCTCCAAGCATTGTTCGTCCACAAGCATGTCATCGTCCCCAAGCTCAGCTGGTCTTGACCCGCCACCTTCCAAAAGCCTGACTCGTCCGGAACCACCTGTTCCCCCCCCCCCCCCACCATCCCAGGCAACTAGGGTAGTGAAGTGTAGATTTTTATTGTGATTATTGTGGGAGGAGGAGGTGGTGGAGAAGGGGAAGGAGGGGGAGGGGAAGGGGGGCAAGGAGGGCGCCTGGCCTTCTGGGGGCCAGCGTGCCCCTTGGGCCTAGTGACAGCGGTGGCGGGCATCGCGGCACCGGGCACCAGGAAATTATGGCGCCAAGTTAATGCCCCGCGCAAATTACCGCTCCAGAAGCACCCCACAGGTCACGATATTTGATAGTTATTATTACGTGTCAAGTGTTATAATATCTCCAGGTGCAGATTATGCCCCCGCTGCTACTGCTATGAATTAATCGAGGCCATTACAGTCAAAACTGGCCAGTTAATCGCTAGTTTCATACAGTGGGTGAGCAACGTTCTCTATCTTGATGGATGACAATTATCGTACCCCGGGCAGCGCGGTGTTGCAAGAGCGGGTCACCGACTTACCCAACGTGCTGGGAGGTGGCAGGCGGCCGCGGGGCAACTTTAAACCTTATTTACTATTGCCATTAAGCCTGTTTCCCTCTCCCCTCGCCTTCCCGCCGCTTACCAGCTGTTGACCTGATGCTATCTTTAAGGAGAAAGAAAAAAAAAGCAGCTTTCTTGGACACCATCTACCTTGCAACACCAGCGCGCCTTTTGTTATGATAATTGATTGGAAGGTAGTTAAGCGCTGATTACTGCTGCAGTTGACGGCCATTAGTGCATATTAATTGATCAGTCAGTGTTTTGATCTGGGATTGTTAAGAGACAAAGTGTGGCACGGATTACATCTAATCGGTAGTTAAGGAGGCTGATATGAGGCTCGCCTAAAGCATTCCAACCTTGACTTAACAGGGAGTTCACTACCTGTTCCCTGGAGTTCACTGTCAAGGCAATTAACGATCAATCAATCAAGAATAACAACTTCTCTCGTGAATTATCAATTTGACACAAGAATACTCATTTTCCCAGTCAAGAATAATACCTGTAATTTAACCCCTCCCACTGCTGCCATTCACTCTGAACCACCAGTTATGTCTAAACTAGCCAATTATCCTTAGCAAATGAAAGCCAAAATAATTAGTATAATCCATTATCAATTTCAAGGTAGAACAAATTAACTCGAATTATTACAGAGAAAACCAGAGTACAACAAAAAAATGAATAATAACCAAAAAACTAACAAATTCATACGAGACATAATATACTGATCAATGAGATTTTTTATTTCGACCCAATATGGCAGTTCATATTGACCAATACGAGACAGTTGATATTGACGAATACAATACATATTGACCAATACAAGACAGTTGATATTGACGAATACAATACATATTGACCAATACGAGACAGTTGATATTGACGAATACAATACATATTGACCAATACGAGACAGTTGATATTGACGAATACAATACATATTGACCAATACAAGACAGTTGATATTGACGAATACAATACATATTGACCAATACGAGACAGTTGATATTGACGAATACAATACATATTGACCAATACGAGACAGTTGATATTGACGAATACAATACATATTGACCAATACGAGACAGTTGATATTGACGAATGTAACACTTTATATTGACCTATTCAGTGGTATACATTGACTCATTTCACGGTTAATATTGACCCCACATAAGACATTCAAAATTGATCGTTACGAAGCAGATTATATTGACCCATTCGAGACACTAAATTGATCCACAGGAGAAAAGGATTATATTGACCCATACGAGGCAGTTTAAATTGAACTATACGAAACATTATATTGACTAATACAATCTTGTTTGGATCAATACAAATTTGTATTGATCCAAACAAGATAATGATCCAGACGACTCGCATATCAAGAAATACGAGTCAATTTATATTGACCCAGACGAGTCAATATTTACCTATATGAGACAGTTTATATTGATCAACATGACAAAGTTTATATTGAATAATACGACACATTATATATCGACTCATACTAGAGTATATATTGACCCGTACCAGACAGTCTATATTAACCTATTCCACACGGTTTATATTGATCCATATGAGACTGTTTACGTGGAATACGACACAGTTTGTATTGTCCTTTACACAGTTTATATTGATCCATACGAGGCAGTTTATAGTGACCCATATGATAGTTAATATTGACCCTATCGAGAAACTTCATAATGATTCACACGAGACAGTTCTTATAGACTCATATGAACCAGTTAATACTGACCCATAATGGGCAGCTTATATTGATCTATGAAACAATTTATAGGCATTAACCATAACGAGACAGTTTATATTGACCTATACGAGCTAGAATGCCCCACCAGACAGTTTATATTGGCCTTTAAGAGCTAGAATGCCCCATCAGTTTATATTGACCTATACCAGCTAGATTTGCGGCATTAGCGTTTAAATTCTATGTCGGTTGGTGAGTAGCCAATCCGGTGGCCAGTGAGCCTCATGACGTCATTCCTCAGAACAGGCAGTAGCCGTTTTCTAGTAAGCGAGTCAGTACCTCACAGACCTCGCTAACAGCAGGACCTCTAGACCCTGGGGTGCTGGATATTTATTCTACCACGACTAATAAAACCAAGAAGTACAACCTGTGAATTAATCCAAGACCCTAAGCAAGATCTATACAGAAAACACAACACAAAGGACGCAATACGGATGACGCAATAGACTGTCCCCACCAGTTTATAATGTATATAATAAAAATCCTAATCCAATTAATGTCTACCCAGCGACTAAAGCCCTTTGGGAACGAGTATCAATGGATTTGTTGACAAATTTTCCAAAAACTGAAAAAGGTATCAAACACTTGCTTGTAATGGTTGACAATTTTTCAAGGTATTGTGAACTAGTTCCTATTGTGAACAAAACAGCAGAAACCAGTGCATTCCATGATCAAATAATTTGTAGATATATTATGCCAAAAGTTATTCTCTCGAATAATGGTCCTGAGTTCAGTAATAATGTCTTAACTAGTTTGTGTGAATTATATAACATTAAAAAATGTAGCATATCTTGAGGTTATCTTGAGATGATTTCGGGGCTTTAGTGACCCCGCGGCCCGGTCCTCGACCAGGTCTCCACCCCCAGGAAGCAGCCCGTGACAACTGACTAACTCCCAGGTACCTATTTACTGCTAGGTAACAGGGGCATTAGGGTGAAAGAAACTCTGCCCATTGTTTCTTGGCGGCACCTGGGATCGAACCAGAGACCACAGGATCACGCGTCCAGTGTTTTGTCTGCTCAGCCGCCGGCTCCCTGACTCGCCGGCATTATGCCATATCACCCAGCAAGTAATGGGTTAGCACAGCATACTAACAAAAAAAATGTTAGATGCCTTGAGAGTCACGTTGAATTTTCGTAACAGTAATTTGGAATAGTTCATACGCTTAATTCAGTGTGTCATAAATTCTTCAATTAATGCTTCTACAGGAAACAGTCCTCATGCTATTCTTTATGGTACAGATAAGATCCTTCCTAATGAATTGATTAATGTAACCCCTGTTTCTGTGTATAACATTGATGATTTTGGTCACGTCAAGCATAGACAAATACAACTAGTCTTTAAGAAAACACGAGAACACTTGTCCAGACCGCATCCCACTGCTATATAGTCGTAATGACTTGGTGCTTTCCCCTGATATAGTTTAGTTTGTCCAAGGCAACTGCAGAGTTTAACCGCTTAAGGAATGCTCAAGCTAAGCCCAGGAAGATAACTGTCAGATCTGTAGTAATGGTGTTTAGCTAACACAAGTCTGGTCCTATGTACAAGTTAACTAAGAAATTTTTAGGTCCTTTTAAGGTAATAGAGCTTATCAAGGGTAACAAGTACAAACTTAAGAATTTGTTAACAGGAGAGTTTATAAACTAACATTTAGATCACATGAAGTTAGCTAAAATTACTGCTGATGAGACTAATGTAGAAGATATCAATGACCATGAACAAATCCACAAGGGCCGTGACGAGGATTCGAACCTGCGTCCGGGAGCATCCCAGACACTGCTTTAATCGACTGAGCTACGACACTGCGTTTTTTAAAACTTTTTTAAGTTTAAGAAAAAAAAATTAAGGCAGTGTCTGGGATGCTCCCAGACGCAGGTTCGAATCCTCGTCACGGCCCTTGTGGATTTCTTCATTTGATGCATCACGTTAGTGTGATCTCTGTGTGTCAATAACCTTACCCAGACAGATTCTTCTAGTGGCACACCACCTACTGTGGTTGACAGTTCCACTTCTTGACGATGAGTTACCCCCATGCTGGTACTTATAATCTTAGATCTAGACCTTTAGTTTCAACTGTACACTCACCACATGTCCATTAGCTAGATGCTAACGAGACTGACAATTCAGATGACACCTGGTCACATGCAGTTTCACCTGTTCCTGATCTCCAGTCAGAGTCAGAGTTGTATAATGCTCTGCAGAAATTACAGGTTGACATTCACAAAATTTATAATTAAATGCATCCTGCAGTTATTCTGGTAACTTTACCCCATGCATCTTATTATCACTGAATAATGTATTGTATACTGTATACTTCTTTCAGCTAAGTTTTGTGTTCTTATTCACATGCATTGAGAAGCTTACTGAGTCATTTGTATTTTTACAGTGTATGTCTTCAAGACTTTCATTATTGTTCTAGCGACCATATTGAGGCCAGTGATTCCGGACTGTTATCACTAAGATGTTAGCCTTCTCGATCCAGTTTATATATAGCTTGTAAATATTGTACATAATTAGCTTTATCTTGTTATCTAATTGTAAGATTAACTGTGGTTGTTAAGTCATAACTCTTGTTCCAATTATGCAGATAATTGTAATTTACTATTTTCCAAGTACATGCAATTGATACATGTTGAAAATTTTGTTTAGACAATACTTTGAATCGTATTGTTCATTACCTAATGCTTCAGACATGCTAATGCTCTTCATGCTCTTGCTCCAGTTGATGCATTGTTACCATGATTTTACATTGAGTCAATTATGATCTACTTTTTGTGCATATGCCAAGCGGTGTCAGTATTATACACACCTGATCAAATCTTCCAATGTTTAATCTGAGATTTTGCATGTCAGCCATTATTTTTGCCACCAAGGGTCCTTCATTATCATTGTAACTAGCTAACCAGAGACGGTCGACAAGGGGCGTCGACTTGGTAGCTTGTACGAGCGGTGTTAGAATTTAAATTCTATGTCGGTTGGTGAGTAGCCAATCCGGTGGCCAGTGAGCCTCATGACGTCATTCCTCAGAGCAGGCAGAAGCCGTTTTTTAGTAAGCGAGTCAGTACCTCACAGACCTCGCTAACAGCAGGACCTCTGGGCCCTGGGGTGCTGGATATTTATTCTACCACGACTAATAAAGCCAAGAAGTACAACCTGTGTATTAATCCAAGACCCTAAGAAAGATCTATACAGAAGGAATACTACAAGAAGAACACAACACAAAGGACGCAATACAGATGAAGCGATTGATTGTCCCCACCAGACAGTTTATATATACGAGGTAGACTGTTCCACTAGACAGTTTATATTCCACAAAGGAGATTTGTAAGTGAGGAAATGAGTAGGAGCCACAAAGAGGATTCGAACCCACACACTCTGGGAACTCCTTGGATTCCACTGAATCCTCTAGGGGGTTCACGAGGCTTGTGAAGCCTCAGGTTAGGCTTCACAGATTAGGTTGTGAAATCCCTGGTTATAGGCTTCCTTGGAAGCCTCACGAACCCCCAAGAGGATTCAGTGGAATCCCAGGTTTCAATGCTTTTTGGACCATGTCGTAGAGTAGTGGTCTACGGTGTGTGCTTGGGAGTACCCAGAACGTAGGTTCGAATCCTCCTTATTGGTCCTGTTGATTGTTTCGCATTTTATATTGATCCCAACGAGTCAATTTATACTGATCCATGCGAGACAGCTCATATTAACTCACATGAGCTAGTTAATATTGACCCATAAGGGGCAGCTTATATTGTCCCATAAGGGGCAGCTTATATTGTACCCATAAGGGGCAGCTTATATTGACCCATAAGGGACAGCTTATATTGACCCATAAGGGGCAGCTTATATTGACCCATAAGGGGCAGCTTATATTGACCCATAAGGGGCAGCTTATAATGACCCATAAGGGGCAGCTTATATTGTCCCATAAGGGGCAGCTTATATTGACCCATAAGGGGCAGTTTATATTGACCCATAAGGGGCAGCTTATATTGACCCATACGGGGCAGCTTATATTGACCCATAAGGGGCAGCTTATAATGACCCATAAGGGGCAGCTTATATTGTCCCATAAGGGGCAGCTTATATTGTCCCATAAGGGGCAGCATATATGTTGACCCATAAGGGGCAGTTTATATTGACCCATAAGGGGCAGCTTATATTGACCCATAAGGGGCAGCTTATATTGACCCATAAGGGGCAGTTTATATTGACCCATAAGGGGCAGCTTATATTGTCCCATAAGGGGCAGCTAATATTGACCCATAAGGGGCAGCTTATATCGACCCATAAGGGGTAGCTTATATTGACCCATAAGGGGCAGCTTATACTGCCCTATATGCAACAGTTTATATTGACATATAATACAGTTTATATTAACCTATAGGAGACAGTTCATACTGTCATATATGACCTAGTTTATATTGATCCATATGAGACAGTTTTAATTAACATATGTAGAATAGTTTGTTTACATGGGCTTATGTGTCGTAATGAGACGATGATATGCAAATTTGTGACTGAAATCTCGTCTCACGCTTAAACGTCGCAAATTTTACGTAATCGACCACTCCGTTAAAAATGCGGCGATTTAAGTCAACAACACCGTAATAAAAACCCGCACTTAGGTATTTTGTGTATTTCAGGTATTTTAGGTAAAGATATACACACCAAGTCTATATACACCACCTGACAGCTGGTGGACAGGTTCCTCTCAGCTGAGAGGGTTGGGGGGGGGGCTTCGATCCCCGGTGGAGGCGGAAACAAATGGGCAGAGTTTCTTTCACCCTGATGCAACTGTTCACCTAGCTTTAAAATAAGTACCAGGGAGTTAGACAGCTGTTACGGGCTGCTTCCTGGGTATGTATGTAACAAAAATGAGGCCTGGTCTAGGACCGGGCCGCGGAGACGCTAAAGCCCCGAAATCATCTCAAGATAACCTCAAGATAACCACTGGGCTGGACTTTTCACAAGAGAATTACACTGTAGACGATGGGCAGGGAGGAGGGGGGGGGGCCTACACTATTCGCTGGATAGCAACACCTTCAAATTCCAAGATAATGGTTATCAAATAATACCACAGCCGAAGCCGTCTTAAAGTAACAAATATCATGATATTTTCTCAAAGATATACACAGGAAATACACCTTTTGTCAGAGCCACAAGGAATCCGCACACCACTGAGCCTCGTGTGACGAGTAAGGGCGCTGCTAATGTTAAAAATAACTACTTATTATCCTGCAGTATTAGACAATTTGGTCTTGAAAATCATCACCCATTAAACCGTGTCTCTCAGGGAGTTAGATATCCTGAATTAGTTGTTGAGTTCGAAATTGTTAGTTAGGGGGGGATTAAATTATCACCTGCTGTTCGAAACTGACATGTATTCACAATTTCAATTTTTTTTTATGGGGGGGAGGGGGAGGGGATTACCCTAAGTGTCCGGCAATGAGGAGAGATTACTAGTTATTAGTGAGTGTTACATAATCGTTCACAATCGTCACCCGCGAGTACGCCTCAATATAACAAGTTGATTGTGTTCGCCACCCCTGATTGAACACAATCACCTACTACAGTAAAATACTAATTCCCCAAGATATATATATATATATATATATATATATATATATATATATATATATATATATATGCGAAAAATCCACAGAGAAATGTGAAAGGAAGTGAATGTTTCGGCCTGATTAAAGCCGCTGTCAACACCAAACTCAAGTGTTGGTGTTGACAGCGGCTTTAATCAGGCCGAAACGTTCACTTCCTTTCACATTTCTCTGTGGATTTTTCGCATATATATATATATATATATATATATATATATATATATATATATATATATATATATATATATATATATATATATATATATTAAATATGACCGAAAAAGTAAGATTAATAATTCTAACACGAATTTTCACAATCTTTCGTACATTTCTTTTCACTGTTGGAGGTAAATCAAAAATCAATTCTCCAAAATTCATTTTTATTTTGGAGAATTGATTTTTGATTTACCTCCAACAGTGAAAAGAAATGTACGAAAGATTGAGAAAATTCGTGTTAGAATTATTAATCTTACTTTTTCGGTCATATTTAATAATATATGTCTACAGGAAAGACTGCTACCAAAATATACTAATATATATATATATATATATATATATATATATATATATATATATATATATATATATATATATATATATATATATATATATATTTATTTATTTATTGCTAGGCGAACAAAAGCATCAGAGATGAAAGAATGCTCATTCATTTCTAATTCTGCCGGGAATCGAACCCGAGCCCTTAGGACTACGACCCCCGAGCGCTGGCCACCCAGCCGCGAGGCCCCACCAGTTAGTGTGCAAGGGGAGGGGGGATACAACTACATACCTAGTTATATTCACCTAGTTGTGCTTGCGGGGGTTGAGCTCTGGCTCTTTGGTCCCGCCTCTCAACTGTCAATCAACAGGTATACAGGTTCCTGAGCCTACTGGGCTCTATCATATCTACATTATAAACTGAGTATGGAGTCAGCCTCCACCACATCACTGCCTAATGCATTCCATCTGTTAACTACTCTGACACTGAAAAAGTTCTTTCTAACGTCCCTGTGGCTAATTTGAGTACTCCCCTTCCACCTATGACCCCTTGTTCGCCTACCAACAGTGTTAAATAAGCCATCCAAGTCTACCCTATCAATTCCCCTGAGAATTTTGTAAGTGGTAATCATGTCTTCCCGAGCGCTTATGTCTTCCAGCGACGTGAGGTGCAGTTCACTCAGCCTTTCCTCGTAACTCATGCCTCTTAGTTATGGGACTAGCCTAGTGTCATATCTTTGAAGTTTGTCTAGCTTCGTCTTGTGCTTGACAAGGTACGGGTTCCATGCTGGGGCCGCATACTCCAGGATTAGCCTTACATATGTGGTATATGAAGTTCTGAATGATTCTTTACACAGGTTTCTGAAGGCAGTTCTGATGTTAGCCAGCCTTGCATAAGCCGCCGATGTTTTTCTTATGACGTGGGCTTCAAGAGACAGGTTTGGCGTGATATCAACTCCTAGATCTTTCTCTCTCGCTCTTTGGTCCCGCCTCTCAACCGTCAATCAACAGGTGTACCGGTTCCTGAGCCTATTGGGCTCTATCATATCTACACTTGAAACTGTGTATGGAGTCAGCCTCCACCACATTACTTCCTAATGCATTCCATTTGTCAACCACCCTGACACTAAAAAAGTTCTTTCTAATATCTGTGGCTCATTTGGGCTCTAAGTTTCCACCTGTGTCCCCTAGTGCGTGTGCCCCTTGTGTTAAATAGCCTGTCTTTATCAACCCTGTCGATTCCCTTGAGAATCTTGAATGTGGTGATCATGTCCCCCTAACTCTTCTGTCTTCCAACGAAGTGAGGTTTAATTCCCGTAGTCTCTCCTCGTAGCTCATACCTCTCAGCTCGAGTACTAGTCTGGTGGCAAACCTTTGAACCTTTTCCAGTTTAGTCTTATGATTGACTAGATATGGACTCCATGCTGGAGCCGCATACTCCAGTATTTGTCTGACATATGTGGTATATTATGTTCTGAAAGATTCCTTACACAAGTTTCTAAAGGCCGTTTTTATGTTAGCCAACCTGGCATATGCTGGTGATGTTATCCTCTTGATATGAGCTTCAGGGGACAGGTCTGGCGTGATATCAACCCCCAGGTCTTTCTCTCTCTCTCTGACTCTTGAAGTATTTCATCGCCCAAATGATACCTTGTATCTGCTTTCTACCCCTATCTTCATTACATTACATTTGCTTGGGTTAAACTCTAACAGCAATTTGTTCGACCATTCCTGCAGATTGTCCAAGTCTTCTTGAAGCCTCAAGCTGTCCTCCTCTGTCTTAATCCTTCTCATAATTTTGGCGTCGTCAGCAAACATTGAGAGGAATGAGTCTATACCCTCTGGGAGATCATTTACGTATATCAGAAACAGGATAGGTCCGAGTACAGAGCCCTGTGGGACTCCACTGGTGACTGCACGCCATTCTGAGGTCTCACCCCTCACTGTAACTCTCCGCTTCCTATTTCTTAGGTGTGTGTGTGTGTGTGTGTGTGTGTGTGTGTGTGTGTGTGTGTGTGTGTGTGTGTGTGTGTGTGTGTGTGTGTGTGTGTGTGTGCGCGCGAGTGCTGGACGACGGGTTCAGCTTCCCAGGCAATAAAATAAAATAAAATAACAAAGAATAGTTAACATGACCACCCGGAAAGATTTCATTTGTTGAGCAACCCCGAGCAAGAACTCAAGATACTTAAGACTTTGATTAGTGGGTCTGCTACTTCACGCTAAGTTAAGAATAAGAATATTTTACTCAAGATAATTATAGAGAAAATATAATTTTCAAATTTAAAGTTACGTTAAACTGTCTTTGGCGTGAGTGATCTGCGCTCCTAGTCATCCCACTTATGACGTTTTATAAAGTAATATATAATTAAAATATAAATTAAATGTACAATTTATTTACTGCATAGAGCCCTTTTTCTCTCTCACTGTGTGTACTCACCTAGTTGTGCTTGCGGGGGTTGAGCCTCGGCTCTTAGGTCCCTCCTCTCAACTATCAATCAAGTGATGTACAGGTTCCTGAGCCTACTGGGCTCTATCATATCTACACTTGAAACTGTGTATGGAGTCAGCCTCCACCACATCACTGCCTAATGCATTCCATTTCTTAACTACTCTGACAGAAGTAGTGTGTGTGTCTTTCTTCAATGTTAACATATATATAGTCTTATATAACTTTCATGTAACTACAGTGACTGATCAAGGCCACGTTGGTTGAGAATTCACTAGTCTGCAGTGATTTACAGTACACAAGGCAACGGTGACTGAAAATACACTAGACAATAGTGATTGAGAATGCACAATCTAATTTACCTAGAATGTCACTGAAAATAAATATTTCTAATGTCTTTATGGCTTATTTGGGCACTCAATTTCCACCTGTGTTCCCTAGTGCGCGTGCCCCCTTAGTGTTAAATACACTGTCTTTGCCTACCCTATCAATTCCCTTGAGAATCTTGTATATGGTCATCAAGTTCCCCCCCCCCTTAACTTTCCTGACTTCCAGCGGTGCGAGGTTTAATTCCTATAGTCTCTCCTCATAGTTCATGTTCCTCACTTCGGGCAATAGTCGGGTGTCAAACCTCTGAAGACTTGACATAGACCAAGCACTATATACCAAACACTCTCACCCACCTATTAGCAGCCGGCTTTACTCTTAGGCACAAATCATCCTCCAGACCAAGGTGGAAGATCCAGCTCAAGGTCTCCTCACTACTGCCCTTCAAGAGGGGGAGTAACCAACAGACCCCAACAACCCCTCAAGTCGTTACAAAACACACAAAACTCCCTCTTCCCTTCCCCTCTCTCCTTACGAAAACACAATTCCCATAGCAAGGAGGAGGATATGTGTCGGGGGGGGGGGGGGGGGTGGAGGGGGAGGGGGAAGTGGAGTGGGGGAAGGGAGGGGGGAGAGAAAAGGGTATAAACTGGACTACAATCAACTCCCTCCCCTATAATTAGGTCATTACCCCAGACCCTACCCAATACTTAACACATAATTAGTTATTACATAATTATGTGTTTCTTGATTATTACCTATTTTCCTTAATATATATTTTTTATATCGTTATATAAATATAGTATTAACATTACCATTGTTATTATTTTAGCGCCTTGTTTACATTTATAGTGATTGTTATTACTTGTTATAACTATTTATTCTGTGTTGTGACTCCTACAAGTGTTATTAGTGCCCCATCCTTCTTAACAACCCCCCCATCCTTCTTAATAACCTCATCCTTCTTAATAACCTCATCCTTCTTAATAACCCCATCCTTCTTAATAACTACATCCTTCTTAACAACCCCATCCTTCTTAACAACCCCATCCTTCTTAATAACTACATCCTTCTTAACAACCCCATCCTTCTTAACAACCCCATCTTAACAACCTCATCCTTCTTAACAACCCCATCCTTCTTAACAACCCCATCCTTCTTAATAACTACATCCTTCTTAACAACCCCATCCTTCTTAACAACCCCATCTTAACAACCTCATCCTTCTTAACAACCCCATCCTTCTTAACAACCCCATCTTAACAACCTCATCCATCTTAACAACCCCATCCTTCTTAACAACCCCATCCTTCTTAACAACCCCATCCTTTTTAACAACCCCATCTTAACAACCTCATCCTTCTTAACAACCCCATCCTTCTTAACAACCCCATCCTTCTTAACAACCCCATCTTAACAACCTCATCCTTCTTAACAACCCCATCCTTCTTAACAACCCCATCCTTCTTAACAACCCCATCCTTCTTAACAACCCCATCCTTCTTAACAACCCCATCCTTCTTAACAACCCCATCTTAACAACCTCATCCTTCTTAACAACCCCATCCTTCTTAACAACCCCATCCTTCTTAACAACCTCATCCTTCTTAACAACCCCATCCTTCTTAACAACCCCATCTTAACAACCTCATCCATCTTAACAACCCCATCCTTCTTAACAACCCCATCCTTCTTAACAACCCCATCTTAACAACCTCATCCTTCTTAACAACCCCATCCTTCTTAACAACCCCATCCTTCTTAACAACCCCATCTTAACAACCTCATCCATCTTAACAACCCCATCCTTCTTAACAACCCCATCCTTCTTAACAACCCCATCTTATCAACCCCATCCTTCTTAACAACCCCATCCTACATGCTCATAAGCACCCAGACACGTTAACATAACAAGTTAGTTAACATTGAAGACGGGAGCCTCTATGTATTACTATGCTCTACGTATGCTCTGGCAGACATGCGTACTCGACACAGGCATACACGGGGTATACATATGTATACATGCTATATAGTTCATATGTATGTATATGTGTATATATGCACAGCATCAGCGTGGCTTCCCTTGAAAGACTTATCAACGCCAGACCTTATACACGGATTCCTATTGGTTGGTACACCGAGTGATCTTAATTCCTATTGGTAGTCTGATAATAATTAGTGTTTGTAATTTTGTTAACCTCAATGTTAACATATATATATATATATATATATATATATATATATATATATATATATATATATATATATATATATATATAAATATATATAAATATAAATATATATATATATATATATATATATATATATATATAAATATATATAAATATAAATATATATATATATATATATATATATATATATATATATATATATATATATATATATATATATATATCTTATATAACCTTCATATAACTACATTGATTGAGAATACATCAGGCTACGGTGATTGAGACTATACAACAGGAACTGAAAATGCACTAGGCTGGGATGATAAATAATATTTTAGGCTACGGTGAATAAAAATACATTAGACTACGGTGATTGAAAATACACTAGGCTACAGAGGATGACAATACACTAGGCTAGTGAATAACAATACACTAGGCTAGTGAATAACAATACACTAGGCTAGTGAATAACAATACACTAGGCTAGTGAATAACAATACACTAGGCTACAGTGAATAACAATACACTAGGCTAGTGTAACAGAGAGCAATCCGCAATACACGGCTTGTAAGGACGCTGCAGTATACATCAAGATTGCCCAAGTCATGATTGGGTGATCTATTGTTGCTGGGAGAATGTTTTCAGTCACACTAAGCTGTGCAACGAAGATTTAAGATGGTGTATAGCAGTATTTGTGTATGTTCGTTGACTTGGGCTCTGTATACCTGTATGATTTTGCATTCTGCATCATTTTGGGCATCCAAGTGTGATACAGGTCATAGTATCTTAGGCAGTTACAAGGTAAATTGACCTCTTATTGAGTAGAGTTTCTTTAATTAAGCGCGAGGCTATTAAGTGATATTTTTTAATATCAATATAAACAAAATCAGTGAATGTTTCATTCTCTGAGTTGGTTACATCAAAGAAGATTTACAAGCACACACAACAACGTGAATGACTACATTCATGTTGGTATGACATTCACACACATCTCTACAACAGGAAAAGGGAGTGTCTGCCCTCCTTATAGCACGTCGCATTTTGACGCACACTCTTACCAAAGGCCAAAAATTGTCGTACTAGAAAATAGCAGCGGTTCACGAAACTGATATAATGTCCCGTTTTCTGTTGGGGGTCCTCTGGTAGGTTAGAATAAGAGCACGTTAGTACGATAGTTTCTTGACGTTGGGAACACTGGCGATAACGGACTGCGATTGCCAGTGCGTGACGCCATCAGACATCACGACCCAACTATACATCAGTGCACGATGCTCGAACTTACTAATCTTAATACAAATGATGTATAGTCAGCCTAATAATGTGTAAGGAATCTGAATGATTGTGTGAAAAAGTTCTGTGGGTGAAAGTGTTGACCTTCCCCTAAGGTCAACACAATCGACTTGAGAATGGTCCAGGACGGACCGAAACGGCGTCGTCCCTTCAACTTCTAGTGTGTGGTCTGGTCAACAACCTTCCCCTAACATTGTATTATCCCGCCTGACACATTCCTCTGCCTGTGTTGCCGTTGTTGTTGTTGTTGTTTCAGATTTAGCTACTCAGAACGAAGTGTCCATGTAGCACGGGCTATGGTGAGCCCGTAATCCACCACTGGTGTTGCCGTGTGTCATCCTGTTTATTGCCTATCCATTTTAAAGCCGTTGAACCACTTGCTTATGTATCGGAGGATCTTGTATGTCACGATTTGGACTGCTCTAGTTTCATTGTCTGCCAGTGATGCCAGGATTTTGTTCTTTTATTCTTGCCTCGTATTTCATCCTTCTTATTTCTACTACCGATTCAATTCAATTTTTTTTCTTTATTATGCACCCCATACCTACCCATGCCGTGGGCGGTGGTGTAAAGGGTTACAGAGGCACATAATCGGTTCAAGAACTGAACCGTCTAGTTCGTTTAGCTAAGCAAATAACAATCTTTTGACGCTAGTTACACAATTATTAATGTTATATATACATGTACACATACTCATATATACATGTACATATTTGTACATATACATATATACATGTCTCATTGAATATGACCGCATATTCTGTATTTACTATCTTCTGGTGTAGGACTTCTATCCCTCTAACTAGTATTCTTGCATCAGGGTTCAGTTAAAAGAGGAGTTCTCCAAAACTCATGTTCGTTTTTCAAGGTGAAGAAAAAAGGTGAATTACTATAGAATGTATTACACTTATTATACAATTGTACAACGTTTCGAACCTCCATGGTTCATTCTCAAGTGATAAGAAATTACAGATCTCGTTAGATATATACCAGTACGGAGTCAGGTGAGAAAACAAGTAGAATATAGGAAAAGGAAAGGGGATAATGGGGGAAGAGACACATACAAAGATTAATTGGGTGTAATAGGCCTATTATGTTGAGGAGTGTCTTCTGTGTTGGCATCGTTATGTTCCGGTCTTGTTCTTACTCTGACCGGAAGTAGTAAGAACAAGACCGGAACATAACGATGCCAACACAGAAGACACTCCTCAACATAATAGGCCTATTACACCCAATTAATCTTTGTATGTGTCTCTTCCCCCATTATCCCCTTTCCTTTTCCTATATTCTACTTGTTTTCTCACCTGACTCCGTACTGGTATATATCTAACGAGATCTGTAATTTCTGATCACTTGAGAATGAACCATGGAGGTTCGAAACGTTGTACAATTGTATAATAAGTGTAATACATTCTATAGTAATTCACCTTTTTTCTTCACCTTGAAAAACGAACATGAGTTTTGGAGAACTCCTCTTTTAACTGAACCCTGATGCAAGAATACTAGTTAGAGGGATAGAAGTCCTACACCAGAAGATAGTAAATACAGAATATGCGGTCATATTCAATGAGACATGTTTAAAAGAAAACCTGCTGCCAGTATACACCAATATATACATACACATACATATTTAATCACCTACACAAATACACACATCAATAATCTTTTGTAACACATCTTGTGATTCAACGAGAGGCTCACAACAGTCACTATACCAGGCACATTACATCTATGATGAGTCACACAGTTACTAGTCTTGCTCCACACCCACCCAACTGGGCGGCAGCTTTACAGTCATGTGCTCCACACCCACCCAACTGGGCGGCAGCTTTAGTCATGTGCTCCACACCCACCCAACTGGGCGGCAGCTTTACAGTCACGTGCTCCACACCCACCCAACTGGGCGGCAGCTTTAGTCATGTGCTCCACACCCACCCAACTGGGCGGCAGCTTTACAGTCATGTGCTCCACACCCACCCAACTGGGCGGCAGCTTTACAGTCATGTGCTCCACACCCACCCAACTGGGCGGCAGCTTTACAGTCATGTGCTCCACACCCACCCAATTGGGCGGCAGCTTTACAGTCATGTGCTCCACACCCACCCAACTGGGCGGCAGCTTTACAGTCATGTGCTCCACACCCACCCAACTGGGCGGCAGCTTTATAGTCATGTGCTCCACGCCCACCCAACTGGGCGGCAGCTTTACAGTCACGTGCTCCACACCCACCCAACTGGGCGGCAGCTTTGCAGTCAAATGCAGGCTGCACCTACAGTAAGCAAATTTTGGATACTTCGCTAAGATTCGTGGCAGTACATCATTATGAATGAAGTACTTACACATTTCTTGGACACTATTGATTGTGTTATCTCTACATTCTGCGATTTTTTCACATTCTATTATATAATGACGCAAAGTATGTGAATAGTTCTGCTGACAGAGTTTACATTTAGTCAAATCTCCATCAGCAGATGTTACAAACTCCCAGAGGTACTTGTAGCCAAGCCTAAGCCTAGGTTTCTAATACGGGGCCAAACATATTGAACATTTTAAAGTTGTAGTTTGTCCTTTACTAGGTGCGCGTTTCAGCGTTGAGCTGCATTTAAAAAAAAACTGGTCTCACGTAGGTGATAAACAATTCTCTGAATATTTTTTTCATCTCTATATTAAATAATATACAATATAAAAATCAAACATACATCAATTTACAAGGAAAATGCTACATTACATATATTGTATATAATTCCCAGTACACCAATGTTTCATATCATCACAGAGCAAGAGCCCATATGAGCATTCCACTCCATATACTGATCATGCCTCGCAAGCACTTTAACATTTTGTCCTGTGAGTAATTTCTGGTTCATGTATCTATCCATATGTGTTCTAGCTGCATAGATGCACACACACACACACACACACACACACACACACACACACACACACACACACACACACACACACACACACACACACACATACACACACAACTCACAACTTCACACACAAATTTCAACCCACCTGTTGATTGACGGTTGAGAGGCGGGACCAAAGAGCCACAGCTCAACCCCCGCAAACACAACTAGGTGAGTACACACACATACACACACACACACACACACACACACACACACACACACACACACACACACACACACACACACACACACACACACAGAAAGAAAGACAATACGAAAATGACATCGCAAGCAAGGCAAAGACTCAGCCTAAATTGTTGCATAGCCACATTAGGAGAAAAACAACAGTAAAGGAACAGGTTATGAGATTAAGGATAGGGGCTGAAGGATTCACTACAAATGACAAGGAAGTGTGTGAGGAATTGAATAAGAAATTCCAGGAGGTCTTCACCTTAGAACAAGGAGAAATTCCAGAGGTAAGTGAGGGAATAGCTAACCAGGAACCACTGGAAGAGTTTGAGATTACCAGTGGGGAAGTATGGAAGTGTTTACTAGAGTTGGACGTGACGAAGGCTATAGGCCCAGATGGAATCTCCCCTTGGGTTCTAAAGGAAGGAGCAAGAGAACTGAGCCTACCACTCTCCATAGTGTATAACAAATCACTGGCAACAGGGGAACTGCCAGATATTTGGAAAGCAGCTAACGTAGTCCCGATATACAAGAAAGGGGATAGACAGGCGGCACTGAACTACAGGCCAGTGTCCCTAACCTGCATACCATGCAAGCTGATGGAGAAGATTGTGCGAAAAAAACTAGTGGAGCATCTGGAGCGAAGGAACTTTGTAACACAGCATCAACATGGGTTCAGGGATGGCAGGTCCTGCCTCACAGGGTTACTTGAATTCTACGACCAGGCAACAAAAATAAGGCAAGAAAGAGAAGGGTGGGCAGACTGCATATTTTTGGATTGTCAGAAAGCCTTTGATACAGTGCCACACAAGAGGCTAGTGCGAAAGTTGGAGATGCAGGCTGGAGTGAGAGGGAAGGTACTCCGGTGGATAGAGGAATACCTAAGCAACAGGAGACAACGAGTCTGTGTGAGGGGTGAGGTCTCAGATTGGCGAGACGTCACAAGTGGAGTCCCGCAGGGGTCAGTCCTTGGACCTATACTGTTTCTGGTATATGTAAATGATCTCCCAGAGGGTATAGATTCGTTCCTCTCAATGTTTGCCGACGATGCAAAAATTATGAGGAGGATTGAAACAGAGGATGATAGTAGGAGGCTACAAGATGACCTGGATAGACTGAGTGAATGGTCCAACAAATGGCTGTTGAAGTTCAACCCGAGTAAATGCAAAGTAATGAAACTAGGCAGTGGAAACAGGAGGCCAGGCACAGGATACAGAATAGGAGATGAAGTACTTAATGAAACAGACAGAGAGAAAGATCTAGGAGTTGATATCACACCAAACCTGTCTCCTGAAGCCCACATAAAGAGAATAACGTCTGCGGCATATGCGAGGCTGGCTAACATCAGAACGGCGTTCAGGAACCTGTGTAAGGAATCATTCAGAATCTTGTACACCACATATGTAAGACCAATCCTGGAGTATGCGGCCCCAGCATGGAGCCCGTACCTTGTCAAGCACAAGACGAAGCTGGAAAAAGTCCAAAGGTATGCTACTAGACTAGTCCCAGAACTAAGAGGCATGAGTTATGAGGAAAGGCTGCGGGAAATGCACCTTACGACACTGGAAGACAGAAGAGTAAGGGGGGACATGATCACAACCTACAAAATCCTCAGGGGAATCGACCGGGTAAACAAGGATGAACTATTCAACACTGGTGGGACGCGAACAAGGGGACACAGGTGGAAGCTGAGTACCCAAATGAGCCACAGAGACGTTAGAAAGAACTTTTTCAGTGTCAGAGTAGTTAGTAAATGGAATGCATTAGGAAGTGATGTGGTGGAGGCTGACTCCATACACAGTTTCAAATGTAGATATGATAGAGCCCAATAGGCTCAGGAATCTGTACACCAGTTGATTGACGGTTGAGAGGCGGGACCAAAGAGCCAGAGCTCAACCCCCGCAAGCACAATTAGGTGAGTACAATTAGGTGAGTACACACACACACACACACATACACACACACACACACACACACAACTCACAACTTCACACACAAATTTCAACCCACCTGTTGATTGACGGTTGAGAGGCGGGACCAAAGAGCCACAGCTCAACCCCCGCAAACACAACTAGGTGAGTACACACACACACACACACACGTGACTCCCTACTATTGTCTGTATTAACTACCCCCCCCCCCCCCCCATCATTCCGCCTGTTGCCTCTCCCCTTAGAAACAAGACAAAATGCCTCTCCCACCCACCCACCCACCGCCCACGTACCTGTTGGACCTGTTCCTGCTGATGAACACTGCTGGACAGTGCTGCGCCCTCCACTTGGGCCATGAGGCTGCTCCGCCTCCCAAATTAGGCCATGTCTTTGTCTCCGTCTCTCCATGTGAGAGAGTGAGAGAGAGAGAGACCTCGCAGGCTGTCACGGCGCAGCCAGAACTGGACTCGAGGGCATTAATATACATCGCATTCAGGCCCCGACACCCATTTTGGGGAAGATGAGCTGTATAGATTTGTCAGGGCGAGCCTGTTTTTTTGTTTTTTTTCAGATATTTATGGTTGACATGGTACTTGGTACCCCTGGCAAGGAGAGGTGTATTGTGGGTTGACCCTCCTGAATTGGTATCCACGATAGGCTCTGTTTTTTTTTTTTATCTATATCTATAAAATAGTCTGTCTTTTTGTATGTCTACCTCGACCTTGCTGAGGTCGTCGACCATGAGGCCTGGTCGACGACCGGGCCGCGGGGACGCTAAGCCCCGGAAGCACCTCAAGGTAGGTCTATCAGAGACCAACACCCAATTTTCACGAGTGAAACACGGAGGGTGTGCCAAACCGGTGTCGTTTGTGACAAAACCAATCCGGGTCGGCCTAAGTGCCATGCTTCTGGATTTTCAAAAAGTCTGAACTAAAATCATGAGCTGCGTTTTTATATTGAATTACGATACTGACTTACACCGATTACCTTGGGTGAAGTGGGAGGAGCGGGAAGATGACAAGAGAAAAGTGAAAAGGAGGGAGAGAGACCCGGGAACATCCGGGTGCCCACTCTAGTGTGTATGTGAATATTATATATATATATATATATATATATATATATATATATATATATATATATATATATATATATATATATATAAAAGTTTGTGAGGGTACCACCTCTGGTGCCAATGTGGGGACCCATAGCCTCGGAGAAGAAAATAAAAAGTATTCAGATATATATATATATATATATATATATATATATATATATATATATATATATATATAATATATATATATATATATATATATATATATATATATATATATATATATATATATATATATATATATATATATATATATATATATATATATGAACACGTTATACTGATCTGGTTGAGAACAGCTTGAGATACCTCATCTCTTTGTGTGTATTTATATCTCAATAAACTATTTCAATTTCAATGTCAAAACGCAAGGAAGTGACGGAGCAACAAGAGAGAGGAAATAAAGGAAGATGTTGGGATGTTAGCAATATTCCTTCAATTCACAACTTCGTAAAATCAACAAAAACATACGACACGTAACTCTAACATCGAGAATTTTAAACATCCACTTCAGCCTCAGATATGTAAGCCCTCAACACATCCCTTGTACGGACGGCTAGCGAGTGGAATTACCTGAAAAAACAAGACGGAAGTTGGCATGTGAGTAGAAGAACTCCCAGAAGTCACTTCAGGTATGATCCGGGTAAGAAGTTGTGGGAGCCACCTCCACCACAACTTTAAGGCCAGATTCGACAAACAATTCGAGTGGTAAAACCATTCGAATAGTTAAAGGTACAACATGGTTTAGTCGGCGGGGGTATTAAAACCTATAGACCTCACTGCCCCCTTAGACAGTGATAGGTAAGGCCTCAGCACCTACCTACCTACCTACCCACCTACCTACCTACCCCTTACCCCTTGCCAAGGTGAGAGAGACGCCCCTCACCCCGTGCCAAGGTGAGAGACGCCCCACACCCCGTGCCAAGGTGAGAGACGCCCCACACCCCGTGCCAAGGTGAGAGACGACCCACACCCCGTGCCAAGGTGAGAGACGCCCCACACCCCGTGCCAAGGTGTGAGAGACGCCCCTCACCCCGTGCCAAGGTGAGAGACGCCCCACACCCCGTGCCAAGGTGTGAGAGACGCCCCACACCCCGTGCCAAGGTGTGAGAGACGCCCCTCACCCCGTGCCAAGGTGTGAGAGACGCCCCACACCCCGTGCCAAGGTGAGAGACGCCCCACACCCCGTGCCAAGGTGTGAGACGCCCCGCACCCCGTGCCAAGGTGTGAGACGCCCCTCACCCCGTGCCAAGGTGAGAGACGCCCCGCACCCCGTGCCAAGGTGTGAGACGCCCCACACCCCGTGCCAAGGTGAGAGACGCCCCACACCCCGTGCCAAGGTGTGAGACGCCCCGCACCCCGTGCCAAGGTGTGAGACGCCCCACACCCCGTGCCAAGGTGAGAGACGCCCCTCACCCCGTGCCAAGGTGAGAGACGCCCCACACCCCGTGCCAAGGTGAGAGACGCCCCTCACCCCGTGCCAAGGTGAGAGACGCCCCTCACCCCGTGCCAAGGTGAGAGACGCCCCTCACCCCGTGCCAAGGTGTGAGAGACGCCCCACACCCCGTGCCAAGGTGAGAGACGCCCCACACCCCGTGCCAAGGTGAGAGACGCCCCTCACCCCGTGCCAAGGTGAGAGAGACGCCCCACACCCCGTGCCAAGGTGTGAGAGACGCCCCACACCCCGTGCCAAGGTGAGAGACGCCCCACACCCCGTGCCAAGGTGAGAGACGCCCCTCACCCCGTGCCAAGGTGAGAGAGACGCCCCACACCCCGTGCCAAGGTGTGAGAGACGCCCCACACCCCGTGCCAAGGTGAGAGACGCCCCTCACCCCGTGCCAAGGTGAGAGACGCCCCTCACCCCGTGCCAAGGTGTGAGAGACGCCCCACACCCCGTGCTAAGGTGAGAGACGCCCCACACCCCGTGCCAAGGTGAGAGACGCCCCTCACCCCGTGCCAAGGTGAGAGACGCCCCTCACCCCGTGCCAAGGTGTGAGAGACGCCCCACACCCCGTGCCAAGGTGTGAGAGACGCCCCACACCCCGTGCCAAGGTTAGAGACGCCCCTCACCCCGTGCCAAGGTGAGAGGCGCCCCACACCCCGTGCCAAGGTGAGAGTGTGTGAGGCGCTCCATCACATAACCCAACCAAGGTCATTTGCGATATATTTTTGTTGTTGTTGATTGATCCACTCAGAAGTGTGTGCCCAACCACTCTCGCGGTGGCAGGGCAGACACGAGGGCGGGATATAGACGTCAGATGTGGACACTTCTGTGACGACGCGGGAGTGGGGGTTTAGCTCTGGGGCCCCAACTCGTTAATGGGGTATGCTAGTAGCTGTATCTACTCCAATCAACGTGCTGATCTTCTTGTTGCGAATCATCTTACTTATGGGACGCCGCTACCTCGACCTTGCTGACAGAGTTCCTACTGAGTGGGTGTGTGTACTCTGTTAACTTCTAATGCCCTTCATGTTTCTTTTCCATTGTCTCCAGTCTCATTACATTTCCTGTCATTGAATTCTAGTAGCCATTCCTCTCCTATCCTAGTTTGTTTAGTTCCTGCTGTAGGAGTCTGTAGCTCTCGTTACACTTCACCCTTCTCGTTAGGTTTGTAAAATCTCTAAACAAGCAGTGTGAGCGAATGTTACTAATTGTATTTATTTTTTGTATTAATTATTTGTGCCTGCAAGATCCTAGTAAAATGGTGTCGTGAGGTCTAGTTCCTTCAGTCCTTCTTCGTAGCTCTGGCCCCTGAGCTCAGGAACGAGCAGTGTTACATAGCAGCAGATCTTTGACATTTTTCTAGTTTTCTCTTGAGTTTTTTCAGATGCGGGTTCCAAGCTGGGACTCCATATTCAAGAATGGGTTTCATAATGTTTAAATATACAACCCAGATGGTTAATTTGTCTCAGTTTGTGAAGGTTAACCGGACGTGGGTCTGGTCGCTGACATACAAGGTACAGGACGGATCTCAGCACGGAACCTTGTGGAACTCCAGTCCTTGCCTCTCGCTGCTCTCATATCTCAGCTCTCACTCTAACCCGTTGTCTCCTTCCTGAGAGGTACTCCCTCACTTTGGCTTACTTCTACAGACACCAATCTGCTTCTCTACCTTCAGTACGAGTAATTTGTGTGGGACAGTATCAAATGCCTTATGACAGTAAAGCAATGTGCAGTCTACCCATGACTCCCACTCTTGTTGGATTTATGTCATCGTGTTATTGAATAGTAATGAGTTTGTCCAAGCAGGATTTTCCTTTACTAAATCCTTTCTAGTGTTTGGAGGTAAAAATAAACTGTTCCCAGTGTCCAGTTATCCTGTGATGGATCAGGATATATTATCCTGACTTCCTCTTGTCTTGCTTGCTAGTCTTGCTTCCATTATCCTACAGTGGTGATATAAATCTTTCTTCCGCGTCTTTGAGTGTGTCGGTCACGTAGTGCAACATGCCTGTGTTGATCTTCCTCTGTCTTCCTTGCCCCCTATTCAATCCTCTCCAGGAGTTCTCAGACCCTCTGGTATTTCCCTCTCCTGTCTCCCACTCTTCCATAGCTGACATCTTTCTATGGTAATCACTGTCACTATGTATCCCTAGACTAAACCACAGGGGTTTTACGATGGCTTTCAATGGCATTTCATGGTTGATATTTTTAATGTCTATCCCCAAGTGTTTGCAGCTAAGGTCTGTAACCTTGCTGCTCGGTCGCTCCTGCTGCTCCTGCTCGTGTCCTTCCTGAGGCAAGACTATATGGCCCCGGGGTACACTGACAGATGGTACTGGTCCCCGGGGTACACTGACAGATGGTACTGGTCCCCGGGGTACACTGACAGATGGTACTGGCCCCCGGGGTACACTGACAGATGGTACTGGCCCCCGGGGTACACTGACGGATGGTACTGGTCCCCGGGGTACACTGACAGATGGTACTGGCTCCCGGGGTACACTGACAGATGGTACTGGCCCCCGGGGTACACTGACAGATGGTACTGGCCCCCGGGGTACACTGACAGATGGTACTGGCCCCCGGGGTACACTGACAGATGGTACTGGCCCCGGGGTACACTGACAGATGGTACTGGCCCCGGGCTACACTGACAGATGGTACTGACCCCGGGGTACACCCAGATGGTACTGGCCCCCGGGGTACACAGACAGATGGTACTGGCCCCGGGGTACACCCAGATGGTACTGGCCCCGGGGTACACCCAGATGGTACTGGCCCCGGGGTACACCCAGATGGTACTGGCCCCGGGGTACACCCAGATGGTACTGGCCCCGGGATACACCCAGATGGTACTGGCCCCGGGGTACACCCAGATGGTACTGGCCCCGGGGTACACCCAGATGGTACTGGGCCCGGGATACACCCAGATGGTACTGGCCCCGGGGTACACCCAGATGGTACTGGCCCCGGGGTACACCCAGATGGTACTGGCCCCGGGGTACACCCAGATGGTACTGGCCCCGGGATACACCCAGATGGTACTGGCCCCGGGGTACACCCAGATGGTACTGGCCCCGGAGTACACCCAGATGGTACCGCCCCCGGGGTACACTGACAGATGGTACTGGCCCCGGGGTACACCCAGATGGTACTGGCCCCGGGATACACCCAAATGGTACCGCCCCCGGGGTACACCCAGATGGTACTGGCCCCGGGGTACACCCAGATGGTACTGGCCCCGGGATACACCCAGATGGTACCGCCCCCGGGGTACACCCAGATGGTACTGGCCCCGGGGTACACCCAGATGGTACTGGCCCCGGGGTACACCCAGATGGTACTGGCCCCGGGGTACACCCAGATGGTACTGGCCCCGGGGTACACCCAGATGGTACTGGCCCCGGGGTACACTGACAGATGGTACTGGCCCCGGGGTACACCCAGATGGTACTGGCCCCGGGGTACACCCAGATGGTACTGTCCCCGGGGTACACCCAGATGGTACTGGCCCCGGGATACACCCAGATGGTACCGCCCCCGGGGTACACCCAGATGGTACTGGCCCCGGGGTACACCCAGATGGTACTGGCCCCGGGGTACACTGACAGATGGTACTGGCCCCGGGGTACACCCAGATGGTACTGGCCCCGGGGTACACCCAGATGGTACTGTCCCCGGGGTACACCCAGATGGTACTGGCCCCGGGATACACCCAGATGGTACCGCCCCCGGGGTACACCCAGATGGTACTGGCCCCGGGTACACCCAGATGGTACACAACATTCACCATCTGTTCCGCTCTGACTCTCAGTCTTAACCAATTTATGATGACCTGGTTCACTACTCCATAAATCTCTTAAATAAATTCCTGGATATCCAACAGGTTATCCTGGCTTGAACCACAGTACTCACCTAGTTGTGCTTGCGGAGGATGAGCTTTGGCTCTTTGGTCCCGCCTCACGACTCTCAATCAACTGGCATGGGAACATGGAACACTGCATGGTAGAATGTGAAGGTCCACTCCGAGGTGCATGGGAGCATTGATGCTACCTTACCTTCAGGTGCTTCCGGGGCTTAGCGTCCCCGCGGCCCGGTCGTCGACCATGCTAGGTATCATTGATGCATATGTAGGTGGTGCAATACGTACATGTTGTCTTGACAGCTCTTGCACCATCAACTTGAACGAATCCGTCAATACGTTGTGAACAACTTTTACAGCAATACAGAATTCGATGAAATCGTAAGTTGGAGCCCAGGCCGCCACTGACTGCGAAAAATCAAGCCCCAGGGGAGGATAAATGACCCCTCCCCCCAAGGGAAAATATTATAGTGTATTATAAAAATACATTTACTCAGGCGTATAAGAAAGTTGAAAAGGTGATACGAGACGTATTTGACAGGAATTGCAAACCTTGCAGTGAAAACGGCAGGATTCATCCTGTCATATATTATAACAACCGTCATTCATCTTCCCTTATGATGAGACTTACCATCTCTGCCTGTGACACACTGAGGTGTACTAGTGTAGTGCCTCACTACACATGACCTCTGGAGACGGTGTGTGCTCCGGAATATACGCTACACTGGACACACCACGAGTACACTGAGTGGACGCCTTACACATGACCTCTGGAGACGGTGTGTGCTCCGGAATATACGCTACACTGGACACACCACGAGTACACTGAGTGGACGCCTTACACATGACCTCTGGAGACTGTGTGCTTCGGAATATACGCTACACTGGACACACCACGAGTACACTGAGTGGACGCCTTACACATGACCTCTGGAGACTGTGTGCTCTGGAATATACGCTACACTGGACACACCACGAGTACACTGAGTGGACGCCTTACACATGACCTCTGGAGACTGTGTGCTCTGGAATATGCGCTACACTGGACACACCACGAGTACACTGAGTGGACGCCTTACACTGGCAAGAGGCAGGCATTGAGCAACATCATTATCACCTCCACAACAACATCCTGAATCACCGAGACATAGTGAAAGATACGACAATAATGACACACACGGACGATCGTCCGCTTGAGGCTGTGTTCCGGGAGCTGACGCCAGTAAACAACGTCCAGATGACTTCAACTTTGAGCATACAACTGTTTGATGGTCCTCCACTGACCCAGAGGGAAGATGGAAGACCTGGCGGACAGCTAGAGGCCGGGGTCAAGCAACAATCACCTCACTCTACCCTTCGCCTCTCCCTACGATTAAGGGGGTTAAGTGAATCGTAGAGTCAGGTGTACCCACACATTAATGTCTATATTTATCCTTTTAAGCCTGGTTACGGGCTCACCATAGCCCGTGCTACATGGACACTTCATCCTGAGTAGCTAAATCTTTAACAACAACAACAACAACCTTCTAAGCCATAGACACAGCACCGCTCCTGTGCTACCATCCTCCCAGTTACAGTCCCGCTCCTGTGCCAGGCAAGTCCACTACGGGCTCACCATAGCCCGTGCTAATTGAAACGTTTTGTTCCCAGTAGCTGAATCTTAAACAACAACCTTGATTTACCCACCGCTCTTGTGCAGGTAACTCCACTACGGGCTCTGAGAGAGAACTATCAACATCAGAGGCCCGAGACTGTTCAACACGCTTCCACTACACATAAGGGGTATAACTGGCAGACCCCTCACAGTGTTCAAGAGAGAACTGGATAAGCACCTCCAAAGGATACCTGATCAACCAGGCTGTGACTCATACGTCAGGCTGCGACCAGCCGCGTCCAACAGCCTGGTTGATCAGTCCAGCAACCAGGAGGCCTGGTCGACGACCGGGCCGCGGGGACGCTAAGCCCCGGAAGCACCTCAAGGTAACCTCAAGGTAAGGTAACGGGCTCACCATAGCCCGTGCTACTTGGAACTTGTTCCGAGTAGTACTTGTAACGTTTCGCCAATCTGAGACCTCACCCCTCACTCACGAGGGTGTGTGTGTGTGTGTGTGTGTGTGTGTGTGTGTGTGTGTGTGTGTGTGTGTGTGTGTGTGTGTGTGTGTGTGTGTGTGTGTGTGTGTGTGTGTGTGTTTACTAGTTGTGTTGTGTTTTTGCGGGGGTTGAGCTTTGCTCTTTCGGCCCGCCTCTCAACTGTCAATCAACTGTTTACTAACTACTTTTTTTTTTTTTTTCCACACACCACACACACACACACACCCCAGGAAGCAGCCCGTGACAGCTGACTAACTCTCAGGTACCTATTTACTGCTAGGTAACAGGGGCACTTAGGGTGAAAGAAACTTTGCCCATTTGTTTCTGCCTCGTGCGGGAATCGAACCCGCGCCACAGAATTACGAATCCTGCGCGCTATCCACCAGGCTACGAGGCCCCTCGTAGTGTGTGTGTGTGTGTGTGTGTGTGTGTGTGTGTGTGTGTGTGTGTGTGTGTGTGTGTGTGTGTGTGTGTGTTCTAAACGTCTGGGTCATTGAACGGATACATTCCGGCATGTTCCGTTGTTTATGTGACGTCTTCCCCGTGCTTAACGAAGGGGCGTAAGTGGTTGAGGGTCGTCTTAGCTCCGCGACTAAACGCTATCTTAAAACATTAACCAAAAGATAATAATAATGCGTGTTCTAGTGTACGAATAATGGGTAGAGTGTAGCGTATGGTTATCCAGGCTTTATGAGGGTGTAGCGTATGGTTATCCAGGCTTTATGAGGGTGTAGCGTATGGTTATCCAGGCTTTATGAGGGTGTAGCGTGTTCTTATTCAGGCTTTATGAGGGTGTAGCGTGTTCTTATTCAGGCTTTATGAGGGTGTAGCGTATGGTTATCCAGGCTTTATGAGGGTGTAGCGTGTTCTTATCCAGGCTTTATGAGGGTGTAGCGTATGGTTATCCAGGCTTTATGAGGGTGTAGCGTGTTCTTATTCAGGCTTTATGAGGGTGTAGCGTGTTCTTATTCAGGCTTTATGAGGGTGTAGCGTGTTAATCTTGGCTTTATCAAGGAGTGCCAGGTCTTATCCAGGCTTTACTAGGAATAGTATTTATTTATCCAGGCTTTACCAGTGCGGGAGGTGTTCTTAACCCAGGCTTTACAAAGCGTGTCGTCAGCCAGTCTTTTACAACAGGAGAATGTTAGTTTAATGTGTTGTCTGTGAGGTTTAACGAGTACTTTGTCGACGCTGAGAGAGCCCGCCCAAGGCCCCATGGCCACCCACACACACACACACACACACACACACACACACACACACACACACACACACACACACACACACACACACCAGTATATGGACAGTTGAGAGGCGGGACCAAAGAGCTGGAGCTCATCCCCTGCAAGCACAATTCGGTGAGAACAAGTCCACATACCCCATACATCAGGAGAAAAACACCAGTGAAGGAACAGATAATTAAACTGAGACTAGGGACGGACAGGCTCACTGAGAATGACAAGGAGCTGTGCGAGGAATTCAGCAAGAGATTTCAGGTCTTCACTCTATATATGAATACAGCAAGGAGAAGTTCCTGAAAAAAAACAAGAGATGGGGTGTTTAAAACCCAGGCATCACAGGAGGAACTTTTAGATTACCAGTGGTGAGATAAGGAAACTTATGGCGAAAGCTCTTCAACTAGGTGGAATCTCACCAAGGATACTAAAAGAGGGAGTAGAAGTCCTATGCTTGCCTCTCTCCATGGCGAAAAATAGGTCACTGGGAACAGAACTACCAAAAAGTTGGAAGACAGGTAATGTAGTCCAGATGTACAAGAAGGGAGACAGACAGGACGCGCTTAACAGTTCACTTTCGTCACAATTGTCTCCAACAACCTACATACCATGCAAGGTGATGGAGAAAACTGTGACAAAAACTAGTAGAACAAATGGAAAGAAGAAACTTTATAACACATCACCAACATGGGTTCAGGAATGGATGCCTCGCAGCTTTATTAGAATTCTATGACAGGCTTCACACATTAGACAAGAAAGAGAAGAGTCGGGAGACTTTTATTATTTAGTATTACCATCTTTATTGCCAAAATTAATTACAGTTTTGTCTAATCTGAGGATTTCAATCAAGTCTTATTAAAGTGAGGATAATGCTGGTATTCACTTAGGTGGGCAGACTGCATTTTCTTTGATAACGAGGAAGCCCATTGACTCAGTACTTTACAAGAGACTAGTGCATAAGTTGAAGAAGCAGGCATGAATAACAGGAAGGGTACTTTAGTGGATAAGGGAGTACTCAAGCAACAGAAGACAACTGTGAGAGGTCTCAAGCCTGGCGAGCTGTCACTAATGGAGTCCCGCGCGGGCGAGTTCTTGCACATATCCTGTTTCTCTTATATGTAAACCAGCCTCCAGAGGGAACAGACTCGTTCCTCTGTGCTTGTTGATGATGCCAAAATTAAGAGGAGGATTAAGGCAGATGACAATAAAAGGTCACAAAATGACCTGGACAAACTGAAAGAATGGTCCAACAAATGACTACTAGAGTTCAACCAAAATAAATGTAATGAAGCAAGGAGAAGGGAGCAGGAGGCTAGACACAAGGTGTAACAAATGAGAGACGAAGTCCTTCATAAAAAGACAAAGAGGAGCTAGGCCTTATTCTAGGGGTTGACATCACACCGAACCTGTCTCCCGAAGCCCATGTAAAAATAATATCATCAGCGGCATGTGCGAGTCTGGCTAACATCAAAACTGCCTTTAGATATTTGTGTAACGAATGATTTAGAATCTTGTATACCACTTATGTCAGACCAGTCGTGGAGCTCCAGCGTAAAGTCCATACCCAATCAAGCATAAGTCGAAGTTGGAAAAGGTTCAGTGGAATGCCACTAGCTTATGTCCACAACTGCTTGGCATCAGTTACGAAGAAAGGCTGCATTAACTGAGCCTTACATAGTTGGAAGACAGAAGAGATAAGGGGGAGACATTATTACACACAAAATTATCAAAGAAATTGATATGGGTAGATAAAGATTATTAAATACGAGTAATACTCCCATAAATGGACACAGGTGGAAACTGAGCACCCAAATGAGCCAGAGACAATGAAAATAATTTTTTTCAGTGTCAGAATAGTTATCAAATATGCACTAGGAAGTGATGTGTTGGAAGCAGACCTCATACACAGTTTCAAATATAGATATGATAAGAGTCCAATAGACTGGGGAACCTATCTATACACCTGATGACTGATAGTTAAAGAGTAGGAGCCAAACAGCCTTAGCTTAACCACAAGCAAAATTAGGTAAATACAGTCAGACACACGAAACAAGCAAGAGGGTGCCAGCCTAGCGAAGAGAGCCGGACAGCCTGCGAACCAGCCGGCCAATGATTTCAATTCAACAAGGGTCTACACTCATAATTACGGCCGAAGGGGTTATTGTCAACACACACAGAGATCACAATAACTTGATGCATCAAATGAACAAATAAGGGATCCAGTAAGTTCAGTAGAACTTCGGTTTCAACCCTTTTACCCTATCGTAGCTCAGTCGATTAAGGCAGTGTCTGGGATGCTCCGGACGCAGGTTCGAATCCTCGTCACGGCCCTTGTGGATTTGTTGGTTATTGTCAAGTTGGTCTTGAGCCGCATGCTGGCGCCGTGAGTAACCTCCCAGCAGTCCTCTCTTATTTACTCTCCACCTATTAAACACACAACGACGTATGATTATCTTATCTTGAGATGATTTCGAGGCTTTTAGTATCCCCGCGGCCCGGTCCTCGACCAGGCCTCCACTCCCAGGAAGCAGCTCCGTAACAGCTGTCTAACTCCCAGGTACTATTTACTGCTAGGTAACAGGAGCATCAGGGTGAAACTCTGCCCATCGTTTCTCGCCGGCGCCCGGGATCGAACCCGGGACCACAGGATGACGCGTCCAGTGTTCTGTCCGCTCAGCCAGCAGCTCCTATTTATAACCACCCATAGGATATTACGTTACGTTGGGATAGGATATATTAAACTGGGTTTGGATAGGTTAGCTCGGATAAGGCTAGGTAGGTATTAAAATCCGTTGATGAACCGTCTAGTGTCCGATGTGACAGGGTATCCATCCGGAAAAGTGGCGCCTTATCCGGATTATTATTATTATTTCCTACCACAGACGTGGCCACACATTTACAATACTAACCAGAATATATATTCACTTTTCTTCTCTTTCTTGCAGGTCGGCGTTCAATCCCCGACCGCTCATAACTGGTTGGGCACCATTCCTTTCCCGACCGTCTCATCCCAAATCCTTATCCTGACCCTTTCCCAGTGCTATATAGTCGTAATGGCTTGGCGCTTTCCCTTTCCCCTCCATGGACAGGGTTATAGAGTTCTGTTAAACATACAGTTCAGTGATTGAACAATCAACCCCAGAAGGTGATTGTATGGTGCCTTAAAAATGTTAATCCAACTTGTATACATAAATACATAAGATATACATACAGACTAACCTCAGCGAGGAATGCGTGTGTATGTATGAATGTATTCATGGAACGGCTGAGAGACAGAGTTAAAAACACAGCAATTAGCTTCCTGCTTTGGCTGCAATAGCGAGGTTCTCGACTGCTGTTTCACCAGACTGTTGTGTGTGCTTGCTGCTGCTGCTGTCTTACCAGACTGTTGTGTGTGCTTGCTGCTGCTGCTGCTGCTGTCTTACCAGACTGTTGTGTGTGCTTGCTGCTGCTGCTGTCTCACCAGACTGTTGTGTCGTCGGCGTTACAGGCCAATAAGAACAAGAGAACGTTTATTCTGAGGCGTGAACAAGAGAACCAAGATAGATGGATCTCTCTATCCATCTATCAACCTATCTATTCATCTATCCATATACCCATCAACCAACCTATCCATTCCTCCATCTACTCACCTATTTATCCATTGTTCTATGCGTCTACCCGTCTATCAAACTATTAACCTATTCTTCCCACCCCTATATAAACCCTTTCTCGACCCCCCTTAATCTATAACCCCCCTCCCCACATCTACCCCCCCTCCCCACCTACCCCCCCCCCCTACCCCCCTCATCTACCACCCCTCCCCCCGCCCCCATAAGCACCTTAACAGCCATGTAACAGGCCAGACAGTGCGTGACGACAGTTCCTAACTCAAACCAGATGGTGGCAGGTCAAGGCAGTTAGCGGCTATGACAGGCAGTTAAGCGCTCATGGCAAGTCATTCGCGGATATGACCGCTAGTTAGCAGCCATTGGCAGATTATTTCTGGAGCCGCTAGAAGTAGTTAAGTGACTATGACGTGTAGTTCACGCTCGTGGGAATTAGTTAGCGGCTATGACAGGTACTTAGCTGTCATAAGAGGTAGTTGGTGCCCATGACAGGTGGTTAGAGGCAGTTAGCAGTCTCAGCAATTAACGGTTGTGACATTATTTCGCGGGCATGACAAGTAGTTAACGATCACGACAGGTAATTAGCTGCTCTGCCAAGGTAGTTAGCGGCTCTGGCAGGTAGTTAATGGCAATAACTGGTAATTACCGCCCATGACAGGTAATTAGTCGCCATGACAGGTAATTAGCACGCTACGACAGATAGCAGACATGACATCTGTCATGATATATTATATATATAATATACATATTATATATAGATATTATATATAGATATATTATATATGTATATCTAACTTTATTTTAAAATTTCATTACACAGAAAGGGTTATAACGTTGGTTACATACTTGTCACAAGTTGTAGAGTTCCTCCAGCTCCTCAGATGGCGGGCAGGAACCATGGATGCAGTGAGCATTTCCTCTCTGGATCGCCACACTAAGGCGATATAGCCAGGTCGTTGCGATAGCAATTAGCGTCCATAAAAAGTAGTTAGCGTGCCGCTGGAGAATGCCACACCAGCAAATTAACCT
>NC_091241.1:7452132-7512132 GCF_040958095.1 Procambarus clarkii | reverse complement strand
TCTTGCCTGGTCGTAGAATTCAAGTAACCCTGTGAGGCAGGACCTGCCATCCCTGAATCCATGTTGATGCTGTGTTACAAAGTTCTTTCGCTCCAGATGTTCCACTAGCTTTCTTCGCACAATCTTCTCCATCAACTTGCATGGTATGCAGGTTAGGGACACTGGTCTGTAATTCAGTGCCTCCTGTCTATCCCCTTTCTTGTATATCGGGACTACGTTAGCTGCTTTCCAAATTTCTGGCAGTTCCCCTGTTGCCAGTGATTTGTTATACACTATGGAGAGTGGTAGGCACAGTTCTTCTACTCCTTCCTTTAGTATCCAAGGGGAGATTCCATCTGGACCTATAGCCTTTGTCACATCCAATTCTAGTAAACACTTCCTTACTTCCCCGCTGGTAATCTCAGACTCTTCCAGTGGTTCCTGGTTAGCTATTCCCTCTCTTATCTCTGGGATTTCTCCTTGCTCCAAGGTGAAGACCTCCTGGAATTTCTTATTCAGTTCCTCACACACTTCCTTGTCGTTTGTAGTGAATCCTTCTGCCCCTAACCTTAATTTCATAACCTGTTCCTTTACTGTTGTTTTTCTCCTGATGTGGCTATGCAGCAATTTAGGCTGAGTCTTTGCCTTGCTTGCGATGTCATTTTCGTATTGTCTTTCTGCCTCTCTTCTCATCCTAACATATTCATTCCTGGCATTCTGGTATCTTTCTCTGCTCTCCAGTGTCCTGTTATTCCTATAGTTTCTCCATGCCCTTTTACTTTGCTGCTTAGCTAGCCTACATCTCTGATTAAACCATGGGTTTCTCATCTTCATTTCACTGTTTTCCTTTTGGACTGGGACAAACTTGTTTGCTGCATCCTTGCATTTTTGCGTGATGTATTCCATCATATCTTGGGCCGTCTTTTCCCTGAGCTCTGTTTCCCATGCTATATCTGCTAGGCATTTTCTTATCTCCTCATAGTTTCCCTTTCGGTATGCTAACCTTTTGGTTTCGGTATCCCTTCTCGAGTTCAATAACCCTTCTTCAATCAGGTACTCAAACACCAATACACTGTGGTCGCTCATTCCTACTGGGTCCTCAAAACTGATTTCTCTTATGTCAGAGTCGTTCAGGGTGAAAACCAGGTCGAGTCTCGCAGGTTCGTCGTTTCCTCTCATCCTTGTGGGTTCACTGACATGCTGGGTTAAGAAGTTTCTAGTCGCCACCTCCAGTAGTTTGGCTCTCCACGTATCCTCGCCTCCATGCGGTTCCTTGTTCTCCCAATCAATCCTGCCGTGATTGAAGTCCCCCATGATGAGCATGTGGGATCTATTTCTACAGGCAGAAGAGGCTGCCCTCTCAATTATAGTGTTAACTGCCATGTTGTTGCTTTCGTACTCTTGACTGGGTCTTTTGTCATTTGGTGGAGGATTATATATTACTGCTACTACTATCTTTGGTCCTCCCATTGTCATGGTGCCTGCTATGTAGTCTCTGAAACCCTCACAGCCCGGGATAGCCATCTCCTTAAAACTCCATTCCTTTCTCATGAGTAGGGCGTGTGTGTGTGTGTGTGTGTGTGTGTGTACTCACCTATTTGTATTTACCTATTTGTGCTTGCGGGGGTTGAGCTTTGGCTCTTTGGTCCCGTCTTTCAACTGTCAATCAACTGGTGTACAGATTCCTGTGTGTGTGTGTGTGTGTGTGTGTGTGTGTGTGTGTGTGTGTGTGTGTGTGTGTGTGTGTGTGTGTGTGTGTGTGTGTGTGTGTGTGTGTACTCACCTATTTGTATTTACCTATTTGTGCTTGCGGGGGTTGAGCTTTGGCTCTTTGGTCCCGTCTTTCAACTGTCAATCAACTGGTGTACAGATTCCTGAGCCTACTGGGCTGTATCATATCTACATTTGAAACTGTGTATGGAGTCAGCCTCCACCACATCACTGCCTAATGCATTCCATCCGTTAACTACTCTGACACTGAAAAAGTTCCTTCTAACGTCCCTGTGGCTCATGTGGGTACTCAGTTTCCACCTGTGTCCCCTTGTTCACGTCCCACCAGTGTTGAATAGTTTATCCTTGTTTACCCGGTCGATTCCCCTAAGGATTTTGTAGGTTGTGATCATGTCTCCCCTTACTCTTCTGTCTTCCAGTGTCGTAAGGTGCATTTCCCGCAGCCTTTTTTCGTAACTCATGCCTCTTAGTTCTGGGACTAGTCTAGTGGCATACCTCTGAACTTTTTCCAGCTTCGTCTTGTGCTTGACAAGGTACGGGCTCCATGCTGGGGCCGCATACTCCAGGATTGGTCTTACATATGTGGTGTACAAGATTCTGAAAGATTCCTTACACAGGTTCCTGAAGGCTGTTCTGATGTTAGCCAGCCTCGCATATGCCGCAGACGTTATTCTTTTTATGTGGGCTTCAGGAGACAGGTTTGGTGTGATATCAACTCTTAGATCTTTCTCTCTGTTCGTTTCATTAAGTACTTCATCTCCTATTCTGTATCCTGCATTCTGCATTCTCGTTCTATTTGCCAATAGCAGCCCCCCAAACACCAGTTTGTATTAAGATAACTATACTTAATGTACTTGTATTCTTACATACTTTATGTATGCTTACTGTTGTATGCTTAATGAACTTTCCTGCGAATACTTGCATTTCTCCTCCCGTTTTTAGGGAATCAAAATAAATTTTAAATGTTTCCATACTTATGTCCTCTATGGTGCCTTTGATCTTCTCAAGGCGGGATAATCCGCAGGACTGAGGCCAGATTCACGAAGCAGTTACGCAAGCACTTACTCTTTGGCGGCTTTGTTTACAATTATTAAACAGTTAATGAGCCCCGAAGCACCAGGAGGCTGTTTATAACAATAACAACAGTTGATTGGGAAGTTTTCATGCTTGTAAACTGTTTAATAAATGAAACCAAAGCCGTCAAAGATTGAGGAAAGATGCACACGTTCGTAAGTACTTGCGTAACTGCTTCGTGAATCTGGCCCAATGGCTCAGTCGTGGCATGTTTCTACACGCCGGCAGACGATGAGTCACAATAACGGTGACCAAACCACACACTTGAGACCACACACTTGTAACCACACACTTGAGACCACACACTTGTAACCACACACTTGTAACCACACACTTGTAACCACACACTTGTAACCACACACTTGTAACCCCACACTTGTAACCACACACTTGTAACTACACACTTGTAACCACACACTTGTAACCCCACACTTGTGACCACACACTTGTAACCACACACTTGTAACCCCACACTTGTGACCACACACTTGTAACCACACACTTGTAACCACACACTTGTAACCCCACACTTGTGACCACACACTTGTAACCACACACTTGTGACCACACACTTGTAACCACACACTTGTAACCCCACACTTGTGACCACACACTTGTAACCACACACACTTGTAACCACACACACTTGTAACCACACACTTGTAACCACACACTTGTAACCACACACTTGTAACCACACACTTGTAACCACACACTTGTAACCACACACTTGTAACCACACACTTGAAGATGAGAAGACGACGACGTTTCGGTCCATCTTGGACCATTATCAAGTCGATTGTGGTCAAGTTCTATTAACCATGTTTTTGTGTGTCTATACATGATATATGATGTATTTGTGTGTCTATACATGATATATTTGTGTGTATATACATGATATATGATGTGTTTGTGTGTCTATACATGATATATTTGTGTGTCTATACATGATGTATGATGTTTTTGTGTGTCTATACATGATGTATGATGTGTTTGTGTGTCTATACATGATATATATGATGTGTTTGTGTGTCTATACATGATATATTTGTGTGTCTATACATGATGTATGATGTTTTTGTGTGTCTATACATAATATACGATGTTATACTGTGAATGACATCTCGGTGAGCTGTTCCATAAGTTCACTATTGAACCAATTTTTTTTTGTTAAGTTCGGTATAATGAGAATCTATAATTTCCAAGCCTCTAGCTGTTCTTTGATTGTTCAACGCAAACAAAAAAAATCCTCATGAAATGATATTTTTTTTTTTTATTTTTTTTTTAGTTTTTATGTATTTATTGATTTTTTGTAGTTTATTATTTTTTTGTTTATTATTTATAGTTTATGTTTAGTCCAGCATACCGCATGTTACAAGCACTTTACAAGCACTTTACAAGCACTTTACAAGCACTTTACAAGCACTTTACAAGCACTTTGCAAGCACTTTACAAGCACTTTACAAGCACTTTACAACATATAAGACTCGTCACTTTATCTTAGGTGCTCCTTAATTAGTGATTTAGACTACTTAGAGGGAGAAAATTATGATCCTTTCAAGATGATGGTGTTGATTTTTATTATTAGATTGTATACGATTTTTGAAGTTGTTTATGATTTAGATATTGATTTAGAAGTTAATTTAGCAACATTAATTGCTAGATGGAGGGTCGTTCTAACAGCCCTTCAGATAACATCAATTATCAAGATGGAGGGTCGTTCTAACAGCCCTCCAGATAACATCAATTATCAAGATGGAGGGTCGTTCTTACAGCCCTCCAGATAACATCAATTATCAAGATAGAGGGTCGTTCTTACAGCCTCCAGATAACATCAATTATCAAGATGAGGGTCGTTCTAACAGCCCTCCAGATAACATCAATTACCAAGATGGGGGGTCGTTCTAACAGCCCCCCAGATAACATCAATTATCAGTACAGTGACCACAACACAGCAGTTGCAACATCAGGATCTGCGGGTTGGTACAAGAATTCAACCAACTACGAACCACTTAGTTTGATGAAAGGGAACAGTAGAGCAACAGAAGTGCATTTACATCGCATCAGGCTTGGATACCCATGTGCATGGGAAAATAGGCTTACAGGTTCCGGAAGATGAGAGGAAATGTCAACACTGGAGAAATGCCCGACAGACCACTGGAACATTATCTAACACAGTGCACAGTTACAAACCCATTAAGATTTCAACTTAGATTCAACAGAGCAGAAGAAGTTGTTAAACACATATGGCAAAATCTTACTGAAGCGACCATACGAGTCATAAATACTCATACTCCGCCCAAGTAAAACAGAAACAAGCAACACTTAGTGGGCCAGCCAGAGGCTTAGGGCCCGCGCAGGAATATCCCTGAAAAAAAAAAAATCAATTATCAAGATGGAGGGTCGTTCTAACAGCCCCCAGATAACATCAATTATCAAGATGGAGGGTCGTTCTAACAGCCCCCAGATAACATCAATTATCAAGATGGAGGGTCGTTCTAACAGCCCCCAGATAACATCAATTATCAAGATGGAGGGTCGTTCTAACAGCCCCCAGATAACATCAATTATCAAGATGGAGGGTCGTTCTAACAGCCCTCCATCGCGTCATCAATTACCAAGATGGAGGGTCGTTCTAACAGCCCCCAGATAACATCAATTATCAAGATGGAGGGTCGTTCTAACAGCCTCCAGATAACATCAATTATCAAGATGGAGGGTCGTTCTAACAGCCTCCAGATAACATCAATTATCAAGATGGAGGGTCGTTCTAACAGCCTCCAGATAACATCAATTATCAAGATGGAGGGTCGTTCTAACAGCCTCCAGATAACATCAATTATCAAGATGGAGGGTCGTTCTAACAGCCCCCAGATAACATCAATTACCAAGATGGAGGGTCGTTCTAACAGCCCCCAGATAACATCAGTTACCAAGATGGAGGGTCGTTCTAACAGCCCTCCATCGCGTCATCAATTACCAAGATGGAGGGTCGTTCTAACAGCCCCCAGATAACATCAATTACCAAGATGGAGGGGTCGTACTAGCAGGCCCGGGTCATTAAGGATGGTTCCATCAGCTGTACTGGGTGGTGACTCGCGCCAGGCCTAATTACCGCGGCCTCTCCTCAATTACAGGTGCAAATTCCCTCTCAACAAGGCTGCTCCAGATTTGCATAAGAGAATTAACTAACATAAGTCGTTGTGTAGAATGATAGTACGTGGGGAGCATGGTACGGGGAGCATGGTACAGGGAGCATGGTACAGGGAGCATGGTACAGTCAGCATGCTACAGTCAGCATGGTACAGGGAGCATGGTACAGGGAGCATGGTACAGTCAGCATGGTACAGGGAGCATGGTACAGTCAGCATGGTACAGGGAGCATGGTACTGGGAGCATGGTACAGTCAGCATGGTACAGGGAGCATGGTACAGGGAGCATGGTACAGGGAGCATGGTACAGTCAGCATGGAACAGTCAGCATAGTACAGTCAGCATGGTACAGGGAGCATGGTACAGGGAGCATGGTACAGTCAGCATGGTACAGGGAGCATGGTACAGTCAGCATGGTACAGGGAGCATGGTACAGTCAGCATGGAACAGTCAGCATGGTACAGGGAGCATGGTACAGGGAGCATGGTACAGTCAGCATGGTACAGGGAGCATGGTACAGTCAGCATGGTACAGGGAACATGGTACAGTCAGCATGGTACAGTCAGCATGGAACAGTCAGCATGGTACAGTCAGCATGGTACAGTCAGCATGGTACAGGCAGCATGGTACAGTCAGCATGGTACAGTCAGCATGGTAACAGTCAGCATGGTACAGTCAGCATGGTACAGTCAGCATGGTACAGTCAGCATGGTACAGTCAGCATGGTACAGGGAGCATGGTAGAGCTAGCAAGGTACAGTCAGGAACAAGAAAAAGAGTAAAGTTGAAGGAACTGAAATTTGTTCAGAGGGGTTGGGGATTGGGGTTGTGGGAGGATTGGAGGGGGGATTGGGGGAGGAGGATTGGAGGGGAGATTGGGGAGATGCATTAGGACATCTGCACATCCCACGTGTTGTGTTCCTTTGTACAATTATCATGAATGGTGTTCACCAAGATGTTGAACAGCGTGGGAGTGAACAGTGTGGGAGTGAACAGTGTGGGAGTGAACAGCGTGGGAGTGAACAGTGTGGGAGTGAACAGTGTGGGAGTGAACAGCGTGGGAGTGAACAGTGTGGGAGTGAACAGTGTGGGAGTGAACAGTATGGGAGTGAACAGTGTGGGAGTGAACAGTGTGGGAGTGAACAGTGTGGGAGTGAACAGTGTGGGAGTGAACAGTGTGGGAGTGAACAGTGTGGGAGTGAACAGTGTGGGAGTGAACAGTGTGGGAGTGAACAGTGTGGGAGTGAACAGTGTGGGAGTGAACAGTGTGGGAGTGAACAGTGTGGGAGTGAACAGTGTGGGAGTGAACAGCGTGGGAGTGAACAGTGTGGGAGTGAACAGTGTGGGAGTGAACAGTGTGGGAGTGAACAGTGTGGGAGTGAACAGCGTGGGAGTGAACAGTGTGGGAGTGAACAGTATGGGAGTGAACAGTGTGGGAGTGAACAGTATGGGAGTGAACAGCGTGGGAGTGAACAGTATGGGAGTGAACAGTGTGGGAGTGAACAGTATGGGAGTGAACAGTGTGGGAGTGAACAGTGTGGGAGTGAACAGCGTGGGAGTGAACAGTGTGGGAGTGAACAGTATGGGAGTGAACAGTGTGGGAGTGAACAGTGTGGGAGTGAACAGTGTGGGAGTGAACAGTGTGGGAGTGAACAGTATGGGAGTGAACAGCGTGGGAGTGAACAGTATGGGAGTGAACAGTGTGGGAGTGAACAGTGTGGGAGTGAACAGTGTGGGAGTGAACAGTATGGGAGTGAACAGTATGGGAGTGAACAGTGTGGGAGTGAACAGTGTGGGAGTGAACAGTATGGGAGTGAACAGTGTGGGAGTGAACAGTGTGGGAGTGAACAGTGTGGGAGTGAACAGTGTGGGAGTGAACAGTGTGGGAGTGAACAGTGTGGGAGTGAACAGTGTGGGAGTGAACAGCGTGGGAGTGAACAGTGCGGGAGTGAACAGCGTGGGAGTGAACAGTATGCGAGTGAACAGTGTGGGAGTGAACAGTATGGGAGTGAACAGTGTGGGAGTGAACAGTATGGGAGTGAACAGTATGGGAGTGAACAGTGTGGGAGTGAACAGTGTGGGAGTGAACAGTGTGGGAGTGAACAGTGTGGGAGTGAACAGCGTGGGAGTGAACAGTGTGGGAGTGAACAGTGTGGGAGTGAACAGTGTGGGAGTGAACAGCGTGGGAGTGAACAGTGTGGGAGTGAACAGTGTGGGAGTGAACAGTGTGGGAGTGAACAGTAGAGAGAGAGAGAGAGAGAGAGAGAGAGAGAGAGAGAGAGAGAGAGAGAGAGAGAGAGAGAGAGAGAGAGAGAGAGAGAGAGAGAGAGAGAGAGAGAGAGAGGATGAGGACTAGGAGAGATGAGGGGGGGGGGGGACAGGGAGGGGTTAGAAGGGTGGGGCTAGGGGAGGGGGGGGGGAGGGGGAGGGGGGTAAAGGAGGGGGGGGACAACAATGCTGACCATACGGGGCTATAATGACCAGGGGCCGGTATAATGACCCTCGCCCCGGTAATTTGGCCCCATTTACCAGTTGGCACCGGCAGCTTAATTTCCTTTCTAGTCAATGTTTGTGCAGTTGTTTTGTGATGTGCGCGCACACGCGTCTCTGTGCACGCGCGCGCGCGTCCCCTGTGCACTCACCTATTGTTGCCTGCTGGGTCGAGCTCCAGCTCTTGGATTCCGCCTTTCCAGACGCCGGTTGTTGAAAGCAATGACTTCTGACCTATAGCACTTTCATATCTACTTTTAAAATGATAAATAATTTGCTTCCACAACCTGCTCCTTTGGTTTGTTCATTGTCCAACTATTATCGTTCCATTGTGCCAACTACTATCGTTCCATTGTCCAACTACTCTCGTTCCATTGTCCAACTACTCTCACGCTAAATGAAAACATTCTAACACCTATATGACTCAACTGAGTTTCAGGACCCATGCCCTCTTGTTCTGTTGATATTCAGTGTGAACATTCCATCTATATCCATTCTGTCAATCCCGCGAAGTATTTTGTACATCTCTATCACGTCTCCCCACTCTCCTTTTTCTTTCCTAGCGTCGTCAGGTTCAGTTCCTTCAGTCGCTCTTCATATCCCAACGCCTCGTCGCAAACTTCTCAGCCTTTCCCGTCGTGGGGAGACGTGGTGGTCATTCATTGTTCCCTTGATATAAAGAGTTCCTTGGCTGGTTAGTTCCCTGGCTACAGCAGTTCCCTGGCTGGTTAGTTCCCTGGTTCCCTGGCTACAGCAGTTCCCTGGCTGGTTAGTTCCCTGGTTCCCTGGCTACAGCAGTTCCCTGGCTGGTTAGTTCCCTGGTTCCCTGGCTACAGCAGTCGACAACCTGACCGCCACACCAGGTACACAGCTTCGTGCACCTTCAGTCATATTGTTAAGCTCTTCTCTAGTAAATATAGTGGCATATTATGGTATTATTCATGTCTTTGTCAGTATCAGCTTCCTGACCTGTCTCAGTGTTTCTGTGTTATTGTTTCCCTTATCTGTGTTCTCCTATCTGTGTTCTCCCTTATCTGTGTTCTCCCCTTATCTGTTCTCCCTTATCTGTGTTCTCCCCTTATATGTGTTCTCCCTTATCTGTGTTCTCCCTTATCTGTGTTCTCCCTTATCTGTGTTCTCCTCTTATCTGTGTTCTCCTCTTATCTGTGTTCTCCTCTTATCTTTGTTCTCCTCTTACCTGTGTTCTCCCCTTATCTGTGTTCTCCCTTATCTGTGTTCTCCCTTTATCTGTGTTCTCCTCTTATCTCTGTTCTCCCTTACCTGTGTTCTCCTCTTATCTGTGTTCTCCTCTTATCTTTGTTCTCCTCTTACCTGTGTTCTCCCCTTATCTGTGTTCTCCCCTTATCTGTGTTCTCCCTTATCTGTGTTCTCCCTTATCTGTGTTCTCCTCTTATCTGTGTTCTCCTCTTATCTGTGTTCTCCCCTTATCTGTGTTCTCCCCTTATCTGTGTTCTCCCCTTATCTGTGTTCTCCCTTATCTGTGTTCTCCTCTTATCTGTGTTCTCCTCTTATCTGTGTTCTCCCCTTATCTGTGTTCTCCCCTTATCTGTGTTCTCCCCTTATCTGTGTTCTCCCTTATCTGTGTTCTCCCTTATCTTTGTTATATATGAACCAAACAGAGGTTTTTGTTAGAGCAGTATTATATAATATCTAATGCCGCCATTGAGACCAATTTCTCTAGACGGCCATTAATTTAAGATCCCGCCAAAAACGAAACTACGACGTTGTTACAACGTCCCCCACAAGTCTTAACAACACCTAACAAGTTGTAACAACGTTCTAATACTTCATAAAGACGTTATAACAAGATGCAACAACTTTCTTACACGTTGTGACAAGCGGAAAATAGAGAGAGTTTGGGGGGGTCATTACCCATTAGGGGGGGTGAAGCCACATACGATCGCCTCACTTGCTTACCTGTCGACGACTTCCAGGATCAGCGACCCCGCGGCCCGGTCTCTGACCTCCTGCTTGGTGGTCTGCCCATCGAATGCAGAGTGGATATAGTACTTGGGTTCGCTGGGGTGGCCTACGTTCGAGCCCTTGAGACAAAAAGAGCCCTCTAGGAACTGTATACAACCGTCGTGAGAGCAATTCCTCATTATGCAGCTCCAGCATGGAATCATTACCTGAAAAAGCAGAAAGAGAAAGGGAGTAAATATCTAGATATATGTACGTGTACTCACCTACTTGTGCCTGCAGGATTCTAGCTCTAGCCTCTTGGATCCCAGACGTGCTCGTGTATATATGTGTGTGTGTAGGGGGTCTGAGGGAGCCTAAGACACGAGAAAAGGCTCAGGACCCCAACCATCCTGAATAGGGATGAGGACATGTTAGGGACATAGAACATCTTGTAAGGAATTAAAAGTAGACAAAGAAGATATAAGCCTAACACATAGTGTATGTATACGCTGGCTGCCTGTCCCCCGACATACTGAATTACAATTATACACTTAACTAACAACGTTGAGCAGGCGTGGCCAGGAGCTCAAGCTCAACCCTGCCACGACATATGGGTAAAGATACACATACACACATATAGAAAATACATATTGCCCGTTTGGCCGAAAATTGCCCAAAACGCTATGCGTACTAGTGGCTTTAGGGAGCCGGTCGGCCGAGCGCACAGCACACTGGACTTGTGATCCTGTGGTCCTCGGTTCGATCCCAGTCGCCGGCGAGAAACAATGGGCAGAGTTTCTTTCACCCTATGCCCCTGTTACCTAGCAGTAAATCGGTACCTGGGTGTTAGTCAGCTGTCACGGGCTGCTTCCTGGGGCTGGAGGCCTGGTCGAGGACCGAGCCGCGGGGACACTAAACCCCGAAATCATCTCAAGATAACCTCAAGATAGGCATTGTATGTACTACCTCTATCTTTAAATCTAACAGACTGTTTGTACTGTAACTCTGCAACAATGTATGTACTGTTCCTAAATATATTATTATTATTATTATTATTATTATTATTATTATTATTATTATTATTATTATTATTATATAGACGAGCCACACAAGCTGACGACCCCCTAGACAAAGAATATTTAAGACAAAAAACTCATATCACATTATGGTACATGTCTTCTGACGTCTGTCTGTCTATCTTTCTTGAGATGGTTATCTTGAGATGATTTCGGGGCTTAGCGTCCCCGCGGCCCGGTCCTCGACTAATCCTCCTTTTTGTTACACACACCCCAGGAAGTAGTGTGTAGCAGCTGTCTAACTCCCAGGTACCTATTTACAGTTAGGTAGCAGGGGCATCAGGTTGAAAGAAACATTTTGCCCATTTGTCTCCGCCTCCACCGGGGATCGAACCCGGAACCTCAGGACCTACGAATCCGAAGCGCTGTCCACTCAGCTGTCAGGCGCTCTGTCTATGTGTTTTTATTGTTTTTAACTGTATATCTATAACTCTCTCTCTCTCTCTCTCTCTCTCTCTCTCTCTCTCTCTCTCTCTCTCTCTCTCTCTCTCTCTCTCTCTCTCTCTCTCTCTCTCTCTCTCTCTTCCCTTCCCTCATTTGGACACAAATTCTATCCTATTTTCTAGTATCTTCACTACTTCATCTTTCACCAGTTCTCCTCCTCCTACTCTCCCTTCTTCCCTCACCTTTCCCCTCTCATTCCCCTCTTGTTCCCCTCTCTCCTCCCCCCCCCTCCCTCCTGCACCCTCTAGTAGTCAGGTAATTAAAGTAATTTTCGTTCCTTTCGTCAACCAATCAATGTGCTCCTTTATGCATGGCCAACCTGTATTTAATTAGCAGCTATACTAGTGTATCCAAAGGCTACTAAACTAGTGTATTTAGAGGCTAGTAACGAATTTAGTGCTTGTGTGCGTGTGTGTGTGTGTACTCACCTATATGTACTCACCTATATGTGCTTGCAGGATCGAGTATTGACTCTTGGATCCCGCCTTTCTAGCTATCGGTTGTTTACAGCAATGACTCCTGTCCCATTTCCCTATCATACCTAGTTTTAAAAGTATGAATAGTATTTGCTTCCACAACCTGTTCCCCAAGTGCATTCCATTTTTCTACTACTCTCACGCTAAAAGAAAACTTCCTAACATCTCTGTGACTCATCTGAGTTTCCAGTTTCCACCCATGTCCCCTCGTTCTGTTATTATTACGTGTGAACATTTCATCTATTTCCACTTTGTCAATTCCCCTGAGTATTTTATATGTCCCTATCATATCTCCTCTCTCCCTTCTTTTCTCTAGTGTCGTAAGGTTCAGTTCCTTCAGCCGCTCTTCATATCCCATCCCTCGTAGCTCTGGGACAAGCCTCGTCGCAAACCTCTGAACCTTCTCCAGTTTCTTTATGTGTTTCTTCAGGTGGGGGCTCCATGATGGCGCGGCATACTCTAAGACGGGTCTCACGTAGGCAGTGTAAAGCGCCCTAAAAGCTTCCTCATTTAGGTTTCTGAATGAAGTTCTAATTTTCGCCAGTGTAGAGTACGCTGCTGTCGTTATCCTATTTATATGTGCCTCAGGAGTTAGATTAGGTGTCACATCCACTCCCAGGTCTCTTTCTCGAATCGTTACAGGTAGGCTGTTCCCCTTCATTGTGTACTGTCCCTTTGGTCTCCTGTCACCTGATCCCATTTCCATAACTTTACATTTACTGGTGTTAAACTCCAGTAGCCATTTCCCTGACCATCTCTGCAGCCTGTTTAAGTCCTCTTGGAGGATCCTACAATCCTCGTCTGTCACAACTCTTCTCATTAATTTTGCGTCATCTGCAAACATTGACAATTGACAAACATTGACAAACATTGACAAACATTGTGTGTGTGTGTGTGTGTGTGTGTGTGTGTGTGTGTGTGTGTGTGTGTGTGTGTGTGTGTGTGTGTGTGTGTGTACTCACCTAGTTGTACTCACCTAGTTGTGTTTGCGGGGGTTGAGCTCTGGCTCTTTGGTCCCGCCTCTCAACCGTCAATCAACAGGTGTACAGATTCCTGAGCCTATCGGGCTCTGTCATATCTACACTTGAAACTGTGTATGGAGTTAGCCTCCACCACATCACTTCCTAATGCATTCCATTTGTCAACCACTCTGACACTAAAAAAGTTCTTTCTAATATCTCTGTGGCTCATTTGGGCACTCAGTTTCCACCTGTGTCCCCTAGTACGTGTGCCCCTTGTGTTAAATAGACTGTCTTTATCTACCCTATCAATCCCCTTCAGAATCTTGAATGTGGTGATCATGTCCCCCCTAACTCTTCTGTCTTCCAGCGAAGTGAGGTTTAATTCCCGTAGTCTCTCCTCGTAGCTCATACCTCTCAGCTCGGGTACTAGTCTGGTGGCAAACCTTTGAACCTTTTCCAGTTTAGTCTTATCCTTGACTAGATATGGACTCCATGCTGGGGCTGCATACTCCAGGATTGGCCTGACATATATGGTATACAAAGTTCTGAATGATTCTTTACACAAGTTTCTGAATGCCGTTCGTATGTTGGCCAGCCTGGCATATGCCGCTGATGTTATCCGCTTGATATGTGCTGCAGGAGACAGGTCTGGCGTGATATCAACCCCCAAGTCTTTTTCCTTCTCTGACTCCTGAAGAATTTCCTCTCCCAGATGATACCTTGTATCTGGCCTCCTGCTCCCTACACCTATCTTCATTACATTACATTTGGTTGGGTTAAACTCTAACAACCATTTGTTCGACCATTCCTTCAGCTTGTCTAGGTCTTCTTGAAGCCTCAAACAGTCCTCTTCTGTTTTAATCCTTCTCATAATTTTAGCATCGTCCGCAAACATTGAGAAGTATGTGAAGTGTGTGTGCGTGTGTGTGTACTCACCTAGTTGTGTTTGCAGGATCGAGCATTGACTCTTGGATCCCGCCTTTCGAGCATCGGTTGTTTACAGCAATGACTCCTGTCCCATTTCCCTATCATACCTGGTTTTAAAATTATGAATAGTATTTGCTTCCACAACCTGTTCCTGAAGTGCATTCCATTTTCCCACTACTCTCACGCTAAAAGAAAACTTCCTAACATCTCTGTGACTCATCTGAGTTTCAAGCTTCCATCCATGTCCCCTCGTTCTGTTACTATTCCGTGTGAACATTTCGTCTATGTCCACTCTGTCAATCCCTCTGAGTATCTTATACGTTCCTATCATGTCCCCCCTCTCCCTTCTTCTTTCTAGTGTCGTAAGGCACAGTTCCCTCAGGCGCTCCTCATACCCCATCCCTCGTAGCTCTGGGACGAGTCTCGTTGCAAACCTCTGAACCTTTTCCAGTTTCATTATATGCTTCTTCAGATGGGGACTCCATGATGAGGCGGCATACTCTAAGACTGGCCTTACGTAGGCAGTGTAAAGCGCCCTAAATGCCTCCTTACTTAGGTTTCTGAATGATGTTCTAACTTTTGCCAGTGTAGAGTACGCTGCTGTCGTTATCCTATTTATATGTGCCTCAGGAGATAGATTAGGTGTTACGTCCACCCCCAGGTCTCTTTCACGCGTCGTTACAGGTAGGCTGTTCCCCTTCATTGTGTACTGTCCCTTTGGTCTCCTATCTCCTAGTCCCATTTCCATAACTTTACATTTGCTCGTGTTGAATTCCAGTAGCCATTTCTCTGACCATCTCTGCAACATGTTCAGGTCCTCTTGGAGGATCCTGCAATCCTCATCTGTCACAACTCTTCTCATCAACTTTGCGTTATCCGCAAACATCGACATGTAGGACTCTACGCCTGTAAACATGTCGTTAACATATACAAGAAATAGAATTGGTCCCAGCACCGATCCTTGTGGTACTCCACTTGTTACTGTTCGCCAGTCCGACTTCTCGCCCCTTACCGTAACTCTTTGGCTCCTTCCTGTTAGGTAGTTCCTTATCCATGCTAGGACCTTTCCCCCCACCCCCGCCTGCCTCTCGAGCTTGAACAGCAGCCTCATGTGCGGTACTGTATCAAAGGCTTTTTGGCAGTCCAGAAATATGCAGTCTGCCCAACCATCTCTGTCCTGTCTTATCCTCGTTATTTTATCATAGAATTCCAGAAGGTTTGTTAGGCACGATTTCCCTGTCCAGAACCCATGTTGATGTTTGTTCACAAACCTAATGTTCTCCAGGTGTGCAACCAGTCGTAGCCTAATTATTCTTTCCAGTATTTTACAGGGGATGCTTGTCAGTGATACAGCTCTATAGTTAAGTGCCATTCCCTATCACCTTTCTTGAAGATTGGCACGACATTTGCCTTCTTCCAGCAACTGGGCAATTCTCCTGACATAAGTGACTCATTAAAGATCATTGCCAGAGGCACGCTGAGGGCCTGTGCTGCTTCTTTTAGTATCCACGGTGACACTTTGTCTGGTCCAACTGCTTTAGTTGCATCTAGAGTTGTCAACTGCTTCATTACCTCCTCTGCTGTCACCTCTATATCTGATAGTCTTTCATCTAGGGTAACCCCTTCCAACAATGGGAGCTGCTCAGGCTCGGTAGTGAACACTGTGTGTGTGTGTGTGTGTGTGTGTGTGTGTACTTACCTAATTGTACTTACCTAATTGTGCTTGCGGGGGTTGAGCTCTGGCTCTTAGGTCCCGCCTCTCAACCGTCAATCAACTGGTGTACAGATTCCTGAGCCTATTGGGCTCTATCATATCTACATTTGAAACTGTGAATGGAGTCAGCCTCCACCACATCACTTCCTAATGCATTCCATTTGCTAACTACTCTGACACTGAAAAAGTTCTTTCTAACGTCTCTGTGGCTCATTTGGGTACTCAGCTTCCACTTGTGTCCCCTTGTGTGTGTGTGTGTGTGTGTGTGTGTGTGTGTGTACTCACCTAGTTGTACTCACCTAGTTGTGCTTGCGGGGGTTGAGCTCTGGCTCTTTGGTCTCGCCTCTCAACCGTCAATCAACAGGTGTACAGATTCCTGAGCCTATTGGGCTCTATCATATCTACACTTGAAACTGTGTATGGAGTCAGCCTCCACCACATCACTGCCTAATGCATTCCATTTGTCAACCACTCTGACACTAAAAAAGTTCTTTCTAATATCTCTGTGGCTCATTTGGGCGCTCAGTTTCCACCTGTGTCCCCTTGTGCGTGTGCCCCTTGCGTTAAATAGTCTGTCTTTATCTACCCTATCAATTCCCTTGAGAATCTTGAATGTGGTGATCATGTCCCCCCTAACTCTTCTGTCTTCCAGCGAAGTGAGGTTTAATTCCCGTAGTCTCTCCTCGTAGCTCATACCTCTGAGCTCGGGTACTAGTCTGGTGGCAAATCTTTGAACCTTTTCCAGTTTAGTCTTATGCTTGACTAGATATGGACTCCATGCTGGGGCTGCATACTCCAGGATTGGCCTGACATATGTGGTATACAAAGTTCTGAATGATTCTTTACACAAATTTCTGAATGCCGTTCGTATGTTGGCCAGCCTGGCATATGCCGCTGATGTTATCCTCTTGATATGTGCTGCAGGAGACAGGTCTGGCGTGATACCAACTCCCAAGTCTTTTTCTTTCTCGGAATCGTGAAGAATTTCCTCTCCCAGATGATACCTTGTATTTCGCCTCCTGCTCCCTACACCTATCTTCATTATATTACATTTGGTTGGGTTAAACTCTAACAACCACTTGTTCGACCATTCCTGCAGTTTGTCTAGGTCTTCTTGAAGCCTCAAACAGTCCTCTTCTGTCTTAATCCTTCTCATAATTTTGGCATCGTCCGCAAACATTGAGAGAAATGTGTGTGTGTGTGTGTGTGTGTGTGTGTGTGTGTGTGTGTGTGTGTGTGTGTGTGTGTGTGTGTGTGTGTGTGTGTGTGTATGTGTATGTGTGTATGTGTGTGTGTGTGTGTGTGTGTGTGTGTGTGTGTGTGTGTGTGTGTGTGTGTGTGTGTGTGTGTGTGTGTGTGTGTGTGTGTGTGTGAGTGTGTGAGAGATGTAGAGTGAATATGTACCACCCTGAGATATCAGAAAACACATACATATACAAACAAACAAACAAACAAACACACACACACACACACACACACACACACACACACACACACACACACCTGGAGAGCATTGGGTTTGTAAACAAGCACCAACATGGGTTCTGGACAGAGAAATCATGCCTAAAAAACCTTAGGGAATTCTATGATAGAGTGACAAGGATAAGGCAGGACAGAGAAGGCTGGGCAGACTGCATATTTCTGGACTGCCAAAAAGCCTTTGATACAGTACCGCACATGAGACTGCTATACAAACTTGAGAGGCAGGCAGGAGTAAGTGGAAAAGCCCTAGCATGGGTAAGGAACTACCTAACAGGAAGGAGCCAGAGGGTAATGGTAAGGGGCGAGAAGTCGGACTGGCGAACAGTAACGAGTGGAGTACCTTAAGGATCGGTGCTGAGACCAATCCTCTTTCTAATTTACGTAAATGATATGTTTACAGGAGTGGAATCCTACATGTCAATGTTTGTGGATGACACAAAATTAATGCGAAGAGTTGTGACAGATGAGGATTGTATGATCCTCCAAGAGGACTTAAACAGGTTGCAGAGATGGTCAGGGAAATGGCTACTGGAGTTCAACACGAGTAAATATAAATTTATGAAAATGGGATCAGGTGATAGGCGACCAAAGGTAGAGTACACAATGAAGGGGAACAGCCTACCTGTGACGATTCGAGAAAAAGACCTGGGAGTGGACGTAACACCTAATCTAACTCCTGAGGCACATATAAATAGGATAACGACAGCAGCGTACTCTACACTGGCAAAAGTTAGAACATCATTCAGAAACCTAAGTGAGGAGGCTTTTAGGGCGCTTTACACTGCCTACGTGAGACCCGTCTTAGAGTATGCCGCGCCATCATGGAGCCCCCACCTGAAGAAACACATAAGGAAACTGGAAAAAGGTTCAGAGGTTTGCGACGAGGCTTGTCCCAGAGCTACGATGGATGGGATATGAAGAGCGGCTGAAGGAACTGAACCTTACGACACTAGAGAAAAGAAGGGAGAGAGGAGATATGATAGGGACATATAAAATACTCAGGGGAATTGACAAAGTGGAAATAGATGAAATGTTCACACGTAATAATAACAGAACGAGGGGACATGGGTGGAAACTGGAAACTCAGATGAGTCACAGAGATGTTAGGAAGTTTTCTTTTAGCGTGAGAGTAGTGGGAAAATGGAATGCACTTCAGGAACAGGTTGTGGAAGCAAACTCTATTAATAATTTTAAAACTAGATATGATAGGGAAATGGGACAGGAGTCATTGCTGTAAACAACCGATGGCTGGAAAGGCGGGATCCAAGAGTCAATGCTCGATCCTGCAAGCACAAATAGGCGCGTACAAATAGGTGAGCACACACACACACACACACAATGCTCGATCCTGCAAGCACATATAGGTGAGTACATATAGGTTAGTACATATAGGTGAGTACACACACTCAATAGGTCGGAAATCCCATACAATTTGACAACACATCCGACCATCACAGAGACCCCCCAGCACGCCCTTCTTGCCTCAAAGCGTCAACAAAAGATAAACAACTTTCGAATTGGTCCGAATAATTACTAGAATGGGTAATTAGGGAGGTGAAGTTGAATTGTTAAGCGTATTGACTAGTTAAGTGTCGCTGGACCATTGTCAAGACCGGAGGGTCGTTAGGTACTGACCACATGGCCAGTTGAGGGCTGTTCACTGGTCAGTTGGTCAGACATGGCTCATTAACCAAGTCCAATTGAGTACCTCTTGCCGTCTGAAGTAAACGGTATGTATTCACGTATATACCGTTAGTATATACTTCAGTATATACTAATATACAGCACGACATATTTATTAAACAGTTTACAAGCATGAAAACTTTTCCCAATCAACTGTTGTTATTGTTATAAACAGCCTCCTGGTGCTTCGGAGCTCATTAACTGTTTAATAATTGTAAACAAAGCCGCCAAAGAATGAGATAAGATGTACAGGTTCGTAAAGTGCTTGCGTAACTGCTTCGTAAATCTGGTCCCAATTTCGTAAGTGCTTGCGTAAGTGCTTCGTGAATCTGGTCCCAGGTTCGTAAGTGATTTGGGAATCTAGTCCCAGGTTCGTAAGTGCTTCCGTAGGTGCTTCGTGAATCTGGTCCCAGGTTCGTAAGTGCTTCGTGAATCTGCCTCGAGTATGCTGGCCCATTATGGCGCCCCCATCTCGAGAACGATATAAGAAAACTATGAAAGGTACAGAGGTATGCAAGAAGGCCTTCATTCAACCAGAATTGAATGAAGGAATAAGAAACAGGTAAGCCATAGATATGCATTTTTTTTAATGAAAAATGAAAGAAGGAGAAACTTGAAGGAATTAAATGATCAGGTTATAGAAGCATATTCACAATTTCTAAAGTAAGATAGAAAAGGAAGTTTTCATTGTATTTGAAAACTGCGATCCTAAATGTGAAGCCGCATCCTGCAGGAACAAACAGGCGAGTATACACCGACCAGCAGATGAAAAGGCGGGGCTAGGGAGCTATCACTCAACCCTCCAACCTACATAACTGGCTCTAACCTTTACCGCTGACCAAAGACCATTCAATGCTTGATCAAAGCCAACGCATCAGCCATTAAACATTAACAACCCGGATGCTATTCCAACCAACTCTTGCCCTTAACTAATTTATATATATATATATATATATATATATATATATATATATATATATATATATATATATATATATATATATATATATATATATATATATATATATATATATATGAGACCACAAAGGAAGGAAGGATTAAAGGATTAAGGCAGGAATTCCTATAAGTACTTTCGTATTTAATGATATAACGCCAGAAAAATCCTTCTAAAGATGTATTATTAAATATGAAAATACCTTTGTAATCACACTGTTCAAAGTGACTGTTCATCACGTGTTCTTCGTGACACACACACACACACACACACACACACTGTGTACTCACCTAATTGGTGTGTGTGTGTGTGTGTGTGTGTGTGTGTGTGTGTGTGTGTGTGTGTGTGTGTAATTAATGTTATACAAAAGGAAGCAGAGAGTAGTATTAAAAGAGGATGAGTTGTGGGCAAGTTGTGGGTTTGTGGAACAAGAGAGGACCTCACCGTAGCCCACAGTGTGGGGGAGGGAGGGAGGGAAGGGAGGGGTGGGGGGGATCGTGGGGGAAGGGGGAGGAAAGGGGGGGGGATGGAGGGCGGAAATCTCGTGGCATCAACCGCTTACGGGAATTATATTTTTTTTTTTAACCCAGGAAGGAAGGAAGTGGTGGTGGGAGTTCCGTATGCGGCATCGGATACCACGGTTGGTGAGATTATCCGAACACTCTCCCCCCCCTAGCCCCCTCCGCCGTTACGTGCCAGTATCCGGATTAATTACTATTAATCCAAACATTGCCGTAGTCAAGAATACCTGTTGGAAGAAGAAGAAGAAGAAGAAGAAGAAAGAGAGAGAGAGAGAGAGAGAGAGAGAGAGAGAGAGAGAGAGAGAGAGAGAGAGAGAGAGAGAGAGAGAGAGAGAGAGAGAGAGAGAGAGAGAGAGAGAGAGAGAGAGAGAGAGAGAGAGAGAGAGAGAGAGAGAGAGGGGAAGGAGGGGCTGGGAAAGAGGAAGTACAAAGCAGAAGAGGCGATCATATGCGGGGAGAGAAGCTTAGTGCTTACTTCTGAGCGAGGACACTTCCGTGTTACACCTGGAAGTGTATCCAGGACACCACTGGTCCAGCCACACCTGGAAGTGTATCCAGGACACCACTGGTCCAGCCACACCTGGAAGTGTATCCAGGACACCACTGGTCCAGCCACACCTGGAAGTGTATCCAGGACACCACTGGTCCTGCCACACCTGGAAGTGTATCCAGGACACCACTGGTCCAGCCACACCTGGAAGTGTATCCAGGACACCACTGGTCCAGCCACACCTGGAAGTGTATCCAGGACACCACTGGTCCTGCCACACCTGGAAGTGTATCCAGGACACCACTGGTCCTGCCACACCTGGAAGTGTATCCAGAACACCACTGGTCCTGCCACACCTGGAAGTGTATCCAGAACACCACTGGTCCAGCCACACCCGGAAGTGTATCCAGAACACCACTGGTCCTGCCACACCCGGAAGTGTATCCAGAACACCACTGGTCCAGCCACACCTGGAAGTGCATCCAGAACACCACTGGTCCAGCCACACCCAGAAGTGAATCCAGAACACCACTGGTCCAGCCACACCTGGAAGTGTATCCAGAACACCACTGGTCCAGCCACACCTGGAAGTGTATCCAGAACACCACTGGTCCTGCCACACCCGGAAGTGTATCCAGAACACCACTGGTCCAGCCACACCCGGAAGTGTATCCAGAACACCACTGGTCCAGCCACACCCGGAAGTGTATCCAGAACACCACTGGTCCAGCCACACCCGGAAGTGTATCCAGAACACTACTGGTCCAGCCACACCTGGAAGTGTATCCAGAACACCACTGGTCCAGCCACACATGGAAGTGTATCCAGAACACCACTGGTCCTGCCACACCCGGAAGTGTATCCAGAACACCACTGGTCCAGCCACACCCGGAAGTGTATCCAGAACACCACTGGTCCAGCCACACCCGGAAGTGTATCCAGAACACCACTGGTCCAGCCACACCTGGAAGTGTATCCAGAACACCACTGGTCCTGCCACACCCGGAAGTGTATCCAGAACACCACTGGTCCTGCCACACCTGGAAGTGTATCCAGAACACCACTGGTCCTGCCACACCCGGAAGTGTATCCAGAACACCACTGGTCCAGCCACACCCGGAAGTGTATCCAGAACACCACTGGTCCTGCCACACCCGGAAGTGTATCCAGAACACCACTGGTCCTGCCACACCCGGAAGTGTATCCAGAACACCACTGGTCCTGCCACACCTGGAAGTGTATCCAGAACACCACTGGTCCAGCCACACCCGGAAGTGTATCCAGAACACCACTGGTCCTGCCACACCCGGAAGTGTATCCAGAACACCACTGGTCCTGCCACACCTGGAAGTGTATCCAGAACACCACTGGTCCTGCCACACCTGGAAGTGTATCCAGAACACCACTGGTCCTGCCACACCTGGAAGTGTATCCAGAACACCACTGGTCCTGCCACACCCGGAAGTGTATCCAGAACACCACTGGTCCAGCCACACCCGGAAGTGTATCCAGAACACCACTGGTCCTGCCACACCCGGAAGTGTATCCAGAACACCACTGGTCCTGCCACACCCGGAAGTGTATCCAGAACACCACTGGTCCTGCCACACCTGGAAGTGTATCCAGAACACCACTGGTCCAGCCACACCCGGAAGTGTATCCAGAACACCACTGGTCCTGCCACACCCGGAAGTGTATCCAGAACACCACTGGTCCTGCCACACCTGGAAGTGTATCCAGAACACCACTGGTCCTGCCACACCTGGAAGTGTATCCAGAACACCACTGGTCCTGCCACACCTGGAAGTGTATCCAGAACACCACTGGTCCTGCCACACCTGGAAGTGTATCCAGAACACCCCTGGTCCTGCCACACCTGGAAGTGTATCCAGAACACCACTGGTCCTGCCACACCTGGAAGTGTATCCAGAACACCACTGGTCCTGCCACACCTGGAAGTGTATCCAGAACATGTATTACCTGTACATACCTTAGAATAGTCTTAAGAATAATTGGGTTGTGACCCTCGTTCTTTTCCAGCAAGAAAATTAATGGTAAAAGACGCTCACTTTATTGTACAACAGAATATAATTTGTATCTGTAGTAACTATATGTGATATAATATTTTGAGAACTTCAAATTCAAATTCAAAATCTTTATTCCTAGTGTACATTTATAGCTGTTACTTTACACAAAATTACAATGCATTTACTTACAAAATGCCACAATAACAACACTTTAATTATAATTGTACTGCATAATATAGATTTAGATTTAGAAACTGTATTTGTCAGTGATGTATAAGAGTTATTACAGCTGTGGCTGTAGCGAACAAGACATTACAGGAGCGAGATTACATGCATTACAGTGTGAGTGCATGTTAGTCGACCCCTTTGAAGATATGGGGCCAGATTCACGAAGCGGTTACGCAAGTACTTACGAACGTGTACATCTTTCCTCAATCTTTGACGGCTTTGGTTAAATTTATTAAGCAGTTTACAAGCATGAAAACTTGCCAATCAACTGTTGTTGTTGTTATAAACAGCCTCCTGGTGCTTCGAAGCTGTTTAATAATTGTAAACAAAACCGCCAAAGATTGACAAAAACATGCACAGGTTCGTAAGTGCTTGCGTAACTGCTTCGTGAATCTGGCTCATGGTCAATGACCCCTATATTGTAGACATTGGGGAAGACAGTGTTACATTTACCTGCTCCTATTTACCAGAATCAATTACAGTGTTTTAACACACGTTAACACATGTTAACACGTGTTAACACGTGTTAACATGTGTTAACATACACAAGGTAGCTGCAACAGGGGAGATTGCTGCTGTGCATTCACTACACGAACCTGAGATAAAGCAACCGGCGGTGGTAATTAATTCTTATCTAACAACAGTTTCCTTTACTTTGTTCTAAGATCGAGAACCTTTATCTGCAGACTCGCGGGGACAAGTTGGGGGATTTATTGGTGGTAAAGAGCCTAGTTTATTGTTAATATTCCCTTTTAAGAAGTAGAAAACTGAAGGTTTTCAAGAGGATATTATACACGGTGTCCACACACAATTTAAGTGTTATTGCAACATATTTAGAGTATAGGAGGGGTGTAGCCAGTTACGGCAGTCTGTGATGCAGTGGTGGTAGTGGTGTGGTGGTGGTGTGGTGGTGGTGTGGTGGTGGTGTGGTGGTGGTGTGGTGGTGTGGTGTGGTGGTGGTGGTGGTGGTGTGGTGGTGGTGTGGTGGTGGTGTGGTGGTGGTGTGGTGGTGGTGTGGTGGTCTGTGATGCAGTGGTACTCACCTAGTTGTACTCACCTACTTGTGCTTGCGGGGGTTGAGCTCTGGCTCTTTGGTCCCGCCTCTCAACTGTCAATCAACAGGTGTACCGGTTCCTGAGCCTATTGGGCTCTATCATATCTACACTTGAAACTGTGTATGGAGTCAGCCTCCACCACATCACTTCCTAATGCATTCCATTTGTCAACCACTCTGACACTAAAAAAGTTCTTTCTAATATCTCTGTGGCTCATTTGGGCACTCAGTTTCCACCTGTGTCCCCTAGTGCGTGTGCCTCTTGTGTTAAACAGCCTGTCTTTATCAACCCTGTCGATTCCCTTGAGGATCTTGAATGTGGTGATCATGTCCCCCCTAACTCTTCTGTCTTCCAACGAAGTGAGGCTTAATTCCCGTAGTCTCTCCTCGTAGCTCATACCTCTCAGCTCGGGTACTAGTCTGGTGGCAAACCTTTGAACCTTTTCCATTTTAGTCTAATGCTTGACTAGATATGGACTCCATGCTGGTGCCGCATACTCCAGGATTGGTCTGACATATGTGGTATATAATGTTCTGAAAGATTCCTTACACAAGTTTCTAAAGGCCGTTCTTATGTTAGCCAACCTGGCATATGCTGCTGCTGTTATCCTCTTGATATGAGCTTCAGGGGACAGGTCTGGCGTGATATCACGCCAGTGATATCTAGTGGTGGTATTGGTGTGGTGGTGGTGGTGGTGTGGTGGTAATATAGCGGTAGTATACTGACGGTGGTAGTATACTGACGGCGGTAGTATACTGACGGTGGTAGTGTCTGTACAGGTTCCCACCACCTCAACTTCTGACCTGTGTAAACATAAAAGGCTAGGACTCATTCACTATACTGTATTTACAGTCTCCCCTTACGAAACCTGTTCATCTTTCCACAATCCCAGATGAGTAGTTTGTACATTATTCAACAGTTTACGAGCATGGAAAACTTCACAACCTAAGGAAGGGTAATATTGGTATTATAGACAACCTCGTGGCGCCTCCGAGTTCAATATTTTAATACTAAACTAAGCCCACACAACTGTGGAAAGATGTACCGGTTTCGTAAGGTGATCACCACACACACTATGTCCAAGTGAACAACTCTCTCTTTCTCTGTCTCTCTGTCTCTGTCTGTCTGTCTGTCTGTCTGTCTGTCTGTCTGTCTGTCTGTCTGTCTGTCTGTCTGTCTCTCTCTCTCTCTCTCTCTCTCTTTTTAAACTAAGACTAGGGTTCATAAGGGCTGTCAGATGACTACCTAGTGAAGCTGCAAGCAAGAGCTGTTATCCTACCTCAGCTCATCTCAAGCCTGCTCCTAGAGACTCATATATTGCCATGACAATGTCCTTTGAAACTATCACATAGGGAACTATCATAAAGGAACTACCATATAAAGAACCTGGTGAAAATGCAAGCAAGAGCTGTAATCCTCACTTTCTCTCTCTCTCTCTCTCTCTCTCTCTCTCTCTCTCTCTCTCTCTCTCTCTCTCTCTCTCTCTCTCTCTCTCTCTCTCTCTCCCCTCTTTACCCACTGTCCTTTTTACTCCCACGTAAAACAGCAACCTGATACCCCTGAGACCTCGTCAACCCCCCCCCCCTCCACCCTACTCCCACACACCCCTTCCCCCCATTGCAAACCCTTGTCACCACCCCCCCTCCCCCACGCACCCCATCTCAAGGGAGTTGTGATATCGGCCCAATAATTAGTGCCGCGTGACCCCTGGATCTAATTATCTTCCAGGCACCGGAGATTAATTTCTCTGACATCCTGTGATTCATTTTTAAGAGGATCAACGTCTGTGGTGTGTCAGTCCTGTAGGACACTTTCCCAAGATGAGGAGATGTCCGAGGTGTATCCTGATACATCTCCTGTAGGTGTGAGGAGATAGGTGTGAGGAGATGTCCAGGATGTCCGAGGTGTATCCTGGGCACCCAGGATACACCCAGTTAACTCGGAAATAATACAGCATCTAGGAAATTATCCTAGATGCTGGGTAAATATCTAGCATCTAGGATAATTTCCCCAAGATTAACGGGGGATATATCCTTGGTATAGAATATGTACGTTGAAAGTGACTTTGCATGTACGTTGAAAGTGACTTTGCATGTACGTTGAAAGTGACTTTACATGTACGTTAAAAGTGACTTTGCATGTACGTTGAAAGTGACTTTGCATGTACGTTGAAAGTGACTTTACATGTACGTTGAAAGTGACTTTGTATGTACGTTTAAAGTGACTTTGCATGTACGTTGAAAGTGACTTTGCATGTACATTCAAAGTGACTTTGTAGCAATGATAACACCAGCGATTATCATCGATTATATCCATATTTATTCCTACTGTCATTACCACCAATTATCTGTTATCTTTCCACTTGATATTTACAATTCTAATTCTTTTATTTTTAATCTATAATTCTTATTCAGTTTCATTATAATTATTATTAGCCTTATCATTTTCGTTCTTATATTCTCATGTCATGTAAATATGTAATGGGATAATTATAAACTATTTAATAATTCGTTTCTTTTAAATTATTATTTCCAATTATTATTAGTATTAATTATTAATCTATTATATTAATTAGTATTAATTAATTAATAATTAAATATTAATTAGTATTATTAATCGAATATCATTGAGGGATCCTGGGGGGGGGAGGGGGTCGAACCCTCGACCTGGGTATTCCCCCAAACCGAACACCTTACCCCCTATACCACGATATGTTATATAAGTTATACAGCCAGGGTGTGGGCAGACGGGCTCACCATAGCCCGTGCTACATGGACACTTCGTTCTGAGTAGCTAAATCTGAAACAACAACAACAACAGGGTGTGGGCACACTTAAATGTAGATATGATAGAGCCCAGTAGGCTCAGCAACCTGTACACCAGTTGATTGACGGTTGAGAGGCGGGACCAAAGAGCCAGAGCTCAACCCCCGCAAGCACAAATAGGTGAGTACACTGCTACCCGTTGAGGGTGTATCTTGAGGTTATCTTGAGTTGATTTTCTCATCGTTGAGGGTGTATCTTGAGGTTATCTTGAGTTGATTTTCTCATCGTTGAGGGTGTATCTTGAGGTTATCTTGAGTTGATTTTCTCATTGATATAACACGTTGGTGTTGTTGTCTATAATTATTATTATTATATGCTTGCTCTTAATATGTGGGGAGGGGGGGGGGTGATGGAGGCCCTGACCCCCACTACAGACCCCCGGGGCCACGCTCACAGGAGCAGGGTGTCGCACTCTGCTCCGTGGACCACTTGTGTCTCGGCACGTGGGCGTGCGGGGGTGGGCGGGGGCGTGTAGGGGTGGGCGGGGGTGATCTCTTGTTTTTTCCACCCTTCTCACCCCTCCTGCTCCTTCCACCAATCAGCGGCAGCCTTTTGTTATCCTTCGCCCCCCCCCCCTCTCTCTCTCTCTCTCTCAGCAGTCACTACACCGTGGGAAGGCTGGTAATCACGGAGGTGGTTAACCAAAGGGTTAACGATAATATCCGTGACACTATGGAGGTTTAACGATTCAATTCCAATTTCACATAGGAAGCAATTAGTTAAATCACTGTTTACAAATCTTCAAATTACATATTCACAAGATAAATTTCGCTTGACCTCGTGAGCCAGAGTGACAAGGAATACATTATGTGCCAATCAGGAGTGCCAACCGCCCTGTCATCCCGGGCGGTTGGTACTTACTGCAACGTTGAATTGATATGTTAAAGCCACTTATGATATCTTTGATTGACAGCTGGGATAACTCCCATGGCAAGTGGGATGGGATGTATTCGTCCAGGGCGGGAGTGACAGTCTTCTTGAGGTTATCTTGAGATGATTTCAGGGGCTTTTAGTGTCCCCGCGGCCCGGTCCTCGACCAGGCCTCCACCCCCAGGAAGCAGCCCGTGACAGCTGACTAACACCCAGGTACCTATTTTACTGCTAGGTAACAGGGGCATAGGGTGAAAGAAACTCTGCCCATGGTTTCTCGCCGGCGCTTGGGATCGAACCCGGGACTTGGGATTGAACCAGGGGAATTGACAGGGTAGATAACGATAAACTATTCAATACTGATGGTACGCGAACAAGGGGACACAAGTGGAAACCGAGTACCCACATGAGCCACAGGGACGTTAGAAAGAACTTTTTCAGTGTCAGAGTAGTTAACGGATGGAATGCACTAGGCAGTGATGTGGTGGAGGCTGACTCCATACACAGTTTCAAATGTAGATATGACAGAGCCCAGTAGGCTCAGGAACATGTACACCAGTTGATTGACAGTTGAGAGGCGGGACCAAAGAGCCAAAGCTCAACCCCCGCAAGCACAACTAGGTGAATACACACACACACACACTACACACACACACACACACACACACACACACACACACACACACACACACACACACACACACACACACACACACACACTGACTCCTTTGTTTGACAATTTATTCAAGATCAACTTTATTGTTTTTTCCCCGAAGTCTCTTGTGTCGTGACCCATTGCCTGCCACGTGTCTCTCTCCCCTCCCCTCTCCCCTTCCCACCTCTCCCCTCTCTCCTCCCCACCTCTCCCCTCTCTCCTTCCCACCTCTCCCCTCTCTCCTTCCCACCTCTCCCCTCTCTCCTTCCCCACCTCTCCCCTCTCTCCTTCCCCACCTCTCCCCTCTCCCCTTCCCACCTCTCCCCTTCCCCACCTCTCCCCTCTCTCTCCTTCCCACCTCTCCCCTCTCTCCCTCACCCCTCTGCCTCCTCATACCTCACCTAACTTACATACATCTCCACATAACTGCCTTCCCTCACACCCAACTCTCCCCTCATTGTCTTTCTTCACTTATAATTTCCCCTTATCTCTACTTCCCCTCACTTCCATTCACAAGTACTTTTTTTTCCTCCACCCTTACTTTCTATTCTCACCCTATTTCCACTTTTTTCATTCCTCTTCCCTCTCTTCTCTCACCCTGTCCCTCTCTCACTCTCTCCTCTCCCTGTAATCTTCCCCTCGTCTATACTCTTGACCTCTCCTTCTCCTTCCAGCATCCTCCCTTCCCCTCATTCTTTGTGTCCTCTTTATTGAACCATCTTCCCTGAACCTTACTTTCTGCTCCCTCTCTTTCTTTCCCCCTCACCTACTCCGTCGCCCCTCTTTTCCATTTCCCCTTACACCCCCTTCCCTACCACCTCACCCCCTCCCTGCCACTCCCCGCACGCGCGTGCTCTACATGAGCGCTCCCACTACTCCTTACACCCCCCCCCTTCAACATCCTCTCCCCCCCTCCCCCCACACACACAGTGGCGGGACCAAAGAGCCAGAGCTCAACCCCCGCAAACACAACTAGGTGAGTACAGCGTCTTTCATTTTCATTCTTGCACCGCTAGCTAACGCTGGCTGGAGGGGGGCGGGGGGGGGGGTGAGAGAGGGGGCGGGGGTGGAAGGGGAGGGGGAGAAAGGAGCAGACAAGGAGAGACGGAGGAGGAGGAGGAGGAGGAGACTGGCACGTGCAGAAGGGAAGTGCTAGAACGTGTTCATCTCCTCATCTCCTCTTTCCCCCCCTCCCCCCCCCCACCCACATATACCTCCTCTCCCCCCCCCCACATATACCTCCCCTCCCCCCCCCCCCCCCCTCCCTCATAACGCGGCGTCACCGCCTCTGCCTTCGGGGCTTCGCTTGTGTTTTATGGTAGTGTTCTTCTGTGTGTGTGTGTGTGTGTGTGTGCTCACCTAATTGCTCACCTAATTGTGCTTGCGGGGGTTGAGCTCTGGCTCTTTGGTCCCGCCTCTCAACCGTCAATCAACTGGTGTACAGATTCCTGAGCCTATTGGGCTCTATCATATCTACATTTGAAACTGTGAATGGAGTCAGCCTCCACCACATCACTTCCTAATGCATTCCATTTGCTAACTACTCTGACACTGAAAAAGTTCTTTCTAACGTCTCTGTGGCTCATTTGGGTACTCAGCTTCCACCTGTGTCCCCTTGTTCGCGTCCCACCAGTGTTGAAAAGTTCGTCCTTGTTTACCCGGTCGATTCCCCTGAGGATTTTGTAGGTTGTGATCATGTCCCCCCTTACTCTTCTGTCTTCCAGTGTCGTGAGGTGCATTTCCCGCAGCCTTTCCTCATAACTCATGCCTCTTAGTTCTGGGACTAGTCTAGTAGCATACCTTTGGACTTTTTCCAGCTTCGTCTTGTGCTTGACAAGGTACGGGCTCCATGCTGGGGCCGCATACTCCAGGATTGGTCTTACATATGTGGTGTACAAGATTCTGAATGATTCCTTACACAGGTTCCTGAACGCCGTTCTGATGTTAGCCAGCCTCGCATATGCCGCAGACGTTATTCTCTTTATGTGGGCTTCAGGAGACAGGTTTGGTGTGATATCAACTCCTAGATCTTTCTCTCTGTCTGTTTCATTAAGTACTTCATCTCCTATTCTGTATCCTGTGCCTGGCCTCCTGTTTCCACTGCCTAGTTTCATTACTTTGCATTTACTCGGGTTGAACTTCAACAGCCATTTGTTGGACCATTCACTCAGTCTATCCAGGTCATCTTGTAGCCTCCTACTATCATCCTCTGTTTCAATCCTCCTCATAATTTTTGCATCGTCGGCAAACATTGAGAGGAACGAATCTATACCCTCTGGGAGATCATTTACATATACCAGAAACAGTATAGGTCCGAGGACTGACCCCTGCGGGACTCCACTTGTGACGTCTCGCCAATCTGAGACTTCACCCCTCACACAGACTCGTTGTCTCCTGTTGCTTAGGTATTCCTCTATCCACCGGAGTACCTTCCCTCTCACTCCAGCCTGCATCTCCAACTTTCGCACTAGCCTCTTGTGTGGCACTGTATCAAAGGCTTTCTGACAATCCAAAAATATGCAGTCTGCCCACCCTTCTCTTTCTTGCCTTATTTTTGTTGCCTGGTCGTAGAATTCAAGTAACCCTGTGAGGCAGGACCTGCCATCCCTGAACCCATGTTGATGCTGTGTTACAAAGTTCCTTCGCTCCAGATGCTCCACTAGTTTTTTTCGCACAATCTTCTCCATCAGCTTGCATGGTATGCAGGTTAGGGACACTGGCCTGTAGTTCAGTGCCTCCTGTCTATCCCCTTTCTTGTATATCGGGACTACGTTAGCTGCTTTCCAAGTATCTGGCAGTTCCCCTGTTGCCAGTGATTTGTTATACACTATGGAGAGTGGTAGGCTCAGTTCTCTTGCTCCTTCCTTTAGAACCCAAGGGGAGATTCCATCTGGGCCTATAGCCTTCGTCACGTCCAACTCTAGTAAACACTTCCTTACTTCCCCACTGGTAATCTCAAACTCTTCCAGTGGTTCCTGGTTAGCTATTCCCTCACTTACCTCTGGAATTTCTCCTTGTTCTAAGGTGAAGACCTCCTGGAATTTCTTATTCAATTCCTCACACACTTCCTTGTCATTTGTAGTGAATCCTTCCGCCCCTATCCTTAATCTCATAACCTGTTCCTTTACTGTTGTTTTTCTCCTAATGTGGCTATGCAACAATTTAGGCTGAGTCTTTGCCTTGCTTGCGATGTCATTTTCGTATTGTCTTTCTGCCTCTCTTCTCATCCTGACATATTCATTCCTGGCATTCTGGTATCTTTCTCTGCTCTCCAGTGTCCTGTTATTCCTATAGTTTCTCCATGCCCTTTTACTTTGCTGCTTAGCTAGCCTACATCTTTGATTAAACCATGGGTTTCTCATCTTCATTTCTCTGTTTTCCTTTTGGACTGGGACAAACTTGTTTGCTGCGTCCTTGCACTTCTGCGTGATGTAATCCATCATATCTTGGGCCGTCTTTCCCCTGAGCTCTGTTTCCCATGCTATATCTGTTAGGAATTTTCTTATCCCCTCATAGTTTCCCTTTCGGTATGCTAACCTTTTGGTTTCGGTATCCCTCCTCGAGTTCAATAACCCTTCTTCAATCAAGTACTCAAACACCAGTACAGTACCAGTGTGTGTGTGTGTGTGTGTGTGTGTGTGTGTGTGTGTGTGTGTGTGTGTGCGCGCGCGCGCGTGTGTGTGTGTGTGTGTGTGTGCGCGCGCGCGCGTGTGTGTGTGTGTGTGTCTGTGTTTGTGTGTTTTAGTCTATTCTCTTGAAATGTAATGACAGAACCCCCCATTTATTAACGAATGTATGAGTTGTATTATTCAGGGTCAAAGATAAACTTCCGTCCAAAGAGAGCAGTGACTCACCCGGCCGTCACCTTCCGTCAACTGCACTAACGCGTCTCAACAACCACTGCACCATCCACACAAACCATGTCAACAAAAATTTACTTAAGACAATTATACAACATGATAAGATATATGATTAAGACAGCGTCTGGAATCCTCTCGGACGCAGGTTCGAATCCTCGCCACGGCCCTTGTGGATTTGTTCATGATAAGATACATTAACATACTACATAAAGTAAAAAAAAAATAATAAGGGGAATTTGTTAAATAACACGAAACAAATCCAACAAACAGAGATTAAATAAACAAATTCTGCTTTTCAGAAGTTTTTCCCTAATTCACTAACCTTAAAAGCCCAATAGAATAGAAAAAAAGTAGGCAGGTCGAAAATCGATAGGCAATATATTTAATTAGGCCTTATATTAACACACACACGATAGGCCTTAATTTATATAATTAAATATAGTTTTAAGATTAAACTCAGAGAATAGTTTTCAAATTTCTAATTCCAATAGATGGTTCACGATGACGTATGTGATAAAAAAAAATCCCGATAGGTGAAAAACGATGATATATTTAGAAAACATTTCACTCACATAAAAATACAAATCCACTAGTTGGATCTAATTTGACTAAATTTATTCATTGCCTTTTATATGGAACACTTTATTTTTAAACTAATATCCTTTGATCCTGTGTCTAGTGCCTCAATTGCTATCAAAGGGGAGGACTTGGGGTGGAAGCGTGAGACAATCCTGGGAACACTCAATATCCACCACACACTTGAGAGTGGAGAGAACACACTCAATATCCACCACACACACACTTGAGAGTGGAGAGGGGAACACACTCAATATCCACCACACACTTGAGTGGAGAGGGGAACACACTCAATCTCCACCATACACTTGAGTGGAGAGGGGAACACACTCAATATCCACCACACACTTGAGAGTGGAGAGGGGAACACACTCAATATGCACCACACACTTTTGAGAGTGGAGAGGAGAACAGGATGGGCCCCAGAACTGATCCTTGAGGTCCATCACTGATAATAACCTCTCTCTCTCTCTCTCTCTCTCTCTCTCTCTCTCTCTCTCCACCATCTCCGCTCTCACTATAACCTTCTGCTTCCTTGCTGAGAAGTATAGTCTCTGATCCACCTCAGGACTCCTCCGGAGACACCTGCCTGTTTCTCTAGCTTCTGCTCAGTTGGTTTGCCTCCTTACATCCCAGATTAAACCATGGGTTCCTCATTTGCATTTTGCTGTTTTCCTTTTGGATTGTCACAAACTTGCGTCTTGACACTTCTGGGAAATAATAGTTCGTCTTGTGCGGACTTTTATCTGAGTTCTGTTGCTCTATGGTATTTCTATTAAGAACGTTTTCATCTCGTTAATTTATCCTCATTAGTATCTCAGACTTTTGTTTCCTGGTCCTGTCAATTAGTTCTCTCTAATTCCGCCAGATATTCAAATGTCAATATACTGTTATCATTTATTCCCAAGGGGGACTTTTAAACTGATTTTTCCCTGAAGTCTGACTCAGAGTGTATATCAGTTCAAGTTTAGCTTTGTTCCTGATTACCACTTGGGATGGACGGCAGAGCAACGGTCTTCCTTCCTGCAGGTCGGCGTTCAATCCCCGTCCGTCCAAGTGGTTGGCCACCATTCCTTCCCCCCCGTCCCATCCCAAATCCTTATCCTGATCCTTTCCAAGTGCTATATAGTCGTAAAGGCTTGTCGCTTTCCCCTCATAATCCCCCCCTCTCTTCATTACCTCACTCTCGTGCGTCCTCTAACCTATAAGCATAAACAGTTTCTTGTTGCAGCGTCCAATAGTTTAGCTCTCCATGTTTACGTGTCCAAGTGTGGTTCTTGGTTCTCCCAGTCAATCTTTCCATGGTTGAAATCTCTCATGATTACAAGTCGGGAACCATGGCCACAGGTCACAGAGGGGCAGCCTTTCTGTTATGCCAGTAACTGCCATGGCGTTTCTGCCATATTTCTGTCTGTAGTACTGTGTGTTTGTGTGTATTGGTCTGTCTGTTAACTGAACTTGGCTACAAGAAGTGAACATGTTCGCAGACATATGACACACACAAAGAGGGTGCTGTAAGCCACATTGGTCTCTACCCTCAGCCCATTGAAGGGGAGGTCAGCCCATTGTAGAGGTCAGCCCATTGTAGAGGAGGTCAGCCCATTGTAGAGGAGGTCAGCCCATTGTAGAGGAGGTCAGCCCGTTGTGGAGGAGGTCAGGGCACGTGTGGGTGCCTCGCTTCACCACATACGGCCTCCTGCCACCGCTGTAGTTATGAAGGACATCGGGCGTGCCAACGGGGGTAGCCTGACAACCATTTGAGTGCATACACATAATTGTCCCTCTTCCTATGTTTCTACGGGCTCACCATAGCCCGTGCTACTTGGAATTTTTTGTTCCAAGTAGCAAATCTTAAACAACAACAACAGCTTCCTATGTTATAGTTACATGTACAGTGCACTTCACGTAGTGAGGTGTGTGGTGTGCTCAGTGGTTGTGATGGTGGTGGTGGTTGTGGTGATGGTGGTTGTGGTGGTAGCAGCGGTGCTAGTGGTGATAGTAGTGCTATGACACACTTCACGTAGTCAGGTGTGTGGTGTGCTCAGTGGTTGTGATGGTGGTGGTGGTTGTGGTGATGGTGGTTGTGGTGGTAGCAGCGGTGCTAGTGGTGATAGTAGTGCTATGACACACTTCACGTAGTCAGGTGTGTGGTGTGCTCAGTGGTTGTGATGGTGGTGGTGGTTGTGGTGATGGTGGTAGTGGTGGTAGCAGCGGTGCTAGTGGTGATAGTAGTGCTATGACACTATAATTCAAAATGACCTTTACAGAGCAAAAAAAAAAAAATACTCGGACGACATTAAATAAATCGGATTCAATGATCATTTATAAGAAAAATCGCCTTAAAATAGCACTCTCCACCGAATTAGTTGCAATTGTCCCTACGAACCTCACCCAGACCAGACCAGACCAGGCAGACCAGACCAGGCAGACCAGACCAGACCAGGCAGACCAGACCAGACCAGAGCTGACCAGACCAGAGCTGACCAGACCAGAGCTGACCAGACCAGAGCTGACCAGACCAGAGCTGACCAGACAGACCAGACCAGACAGACCAGACCAGACCAGACAGACCAGAGCTGACCAGACCAGACCAGGCAGACAGACTAGACCAGACAGACCAGTCAGACCAGACAGACCAGAGCTGACCAGACCAGACAGACAAGACAGAGCAGACCAGACCAGATCAGACAGACCAGAGCTGACCAGACCAGACCAGACAGACCAGACCAGACAGACCAGACCAGACCAGACAGACCAGACCAGACAGACCAGACCAGACCAGACAGACCAGAGCTGACCAGACAGACCAGACCAGACAGACAGACCAGACCAGACAGACCAGACCAGACAGACCAGAAAGACCAGACAGACCAGACCAGACAGACCAGACCAGACAGACCAGACCAAACAGACCAGACCAGACAGACAAGACCAGACAAACCAGACAGACCAGACCAGACAAACCAGTCAGAGCAGACAGACCAGGCCAGACCAGACAGATCAGACCAGACCAGACAGACCAGACCAGACAGACCAGTCAGACCAGACAGACCAGACAGACAGACCAGACCAAACAAACCAAACCAGACAGACCAGACCAGACAGACCAGACCAGACAGACCATACCAGACCAGACCAGACCACACAGACCAGACCAGACCAGACCATGACCACACAGACCAGACCAGACCAGACCAGACCAGACCACACAGACCAGACCAGACCAGACCAGACCATGACCACCTTCCCAAAACAACCCAACGCGTCTCCTCCTATTTTTATATATTTGTTAATAAACCATCAAACCCCGGGGCTGAAGGTCTCCAGAACCCGACCACAGTACGGACCACTTTCCCACTATTACGGGGCTATTTACCGACCTTGGGAGCCCAGCTGGGTATGACTATAATGTCCCGAAAAACACCATTATGCCTTCTCAAGTGAAAATTTGGCCCCCATCTATTATCGCTGTCCGGTTAAACAACCTTTAGCGGCCATTTCCGGATGAGAAAAGAAATATTTGAGGGTCGGGAGTGAGTGTGTGTGTGTGCAGGTTCCTCACGGAGAGGCTGCGGTCTGCCGCAGGCGTCGCGCAGGAGCGGTAATTGATAAAAACGGTGCGAGAGGGAGACAGAGAGAATGAAAGGTGCAGGGTGGCCGTGGAGGATTAGCAGGGCGTTGACAACCGCCCAATAATGGCCTCTTAAGACCGGCTAGACTAACCGATAGACTGGCTGGCTTGATAGGTGGCTAGCTAGCTAAATGGCTGGTTGGCTGGTTGATTGGGTAGCTGACTGGCTGGTTGGATGGCTAGCTGGCTGTGTGTCTGGCTGGAGGGCCGGCGTGATGGACTAGGACTGGCTAGTGGGTTGGTCTCAAACTGTCCAATTCACTGTTCCTGTCATCCATTACCTGAGGGCGTCCGTTGACACCTTACTGATCTGCCCTTTCTCTTGCCCCCTTCCCTGTCAGTGATTGTTGTGTGGGCCCCTTCCCTGTCAGTGATTGTTGTGTGGGCCCCTTCCCTGTCAGTGATTGTTGTAGTGGGCCCCTTCCCTGTCAGTGATTGTTGTGTGGGCCCCTTCCCTGTCAGTGATTGTTGTATGGGCCCCCTTCCCTGTCAGTGATTGTTGTGTGGGCCCCTTCCCTGTCAGTGACTGTTGTATGGGCCCCCTTCCCTGTCAGTGACTGTTGTATGGGCCCCTTCCCTGTTAGTGACTGTTGTATGGGCCCCCTTCCCTGTCAGTGACTGTTGTATGGGCCCCTTCCCTGTCAGTGATTGTTGTATGGGCCCCCTTCCCTGTCAGTGACTTGTTGTATGGGCCCCTTCCCTGTCAGTGACTGTTGTATGGGCCCCTTCCCTGTCAGTGATTGTTGTATGGGCCCCTTCCCTGTCAGTGATTGTTGTATGGGCCCCTTCCCTGTCAGTGACTGTTGTATGGGCCCCCTTCCCTGTCAGTGATTGTTGTATGGGCCCCCTTCCCTGTCAGTGATTGTTGTATGGGCCCCCTTCCCTGTCAGTGATTGTTGTATGGGCCCCCTTCCCTGTCAGTGATTGTTGTATGGGCCCCCTTCCCTGTCAGTGATTGTTGTATGGGCCCCCTTCCCTGTCAGTGATTGTTGTATGGGCCCCTTCCCTGTCAGTGATTGTTGTATGGGCCCCCTTCCCTGTCAGTGATTGTTGTATGGGCCCCCTTCCCTGTCAGTGATTGTTGTATGGGCCCCCTTCCCTGTCAGTGACTTGTTGTATGGGCCCCTTCCCTGTCAGTGATTGTTGTATGGGCCCCTTCCCTGTCAGTGATTGTTGTATGGGCCCCCTTCCCTGTCAGTGATTGTTGTATGGGCCCCCTTCCCTGTCAGTGATTGTTGTATGGGCCCCTTCCCTGTTAGTGATTGTTGTATGGGCCCCCTTCCCTGTCAGTGATTGTTGTATGGGCCCCCTTCCCTGTCAGCGATTGTTGTATGGGCCCCTTCCCTGTCAGTGATTGTTGTATGGGCCCCCTTCCCTGTCAGTGATTGTCGTATGGGCCCTCTTCCCTGTCAGTGATTGTTGTATGGGCCCTCTTCCCTGTCAGTGATTGTTGTATGGGCCCTCTTCCCTGTCAGTGATTGTTGCCTCGGCTACATATACCACTTGTCTCGTGTCAGATGCCCCGCTAGTCTGCTTGTTGCCAATTGGGCTGTGTAACTACCGCCCTGGGAAGTGAGGAACCCGTGAAGACGCGGCCATTTAAATGCCCTGCAGGGCAGCGGCCCCCCCCCCTCCCCCCCACTACAACAACAAATACATCCGGAACTCCACAGACTACAACAGCAGGCTCGGGTACTTGAGTTAGGAGAGACTCGCCGTCAGCATGGAGCAGAGATGTTGATAGTTAAAAGACCTGTACGAGCAGACGCTGAACAAGTTTAGGAGCTCAGTCGAGCCACCAAGAGAGGGGAGGGGGGGGGAGATGGGGGGATGGGGGGGAGGGGGGGGGGAGATGGGGGGATGGGGGGGAGGGGGAGGGGGGGGGGAGGACCTGGTGAGTACAGTGACCTGGACAGTGACTTGGACAGTGACCTCACAGTCCCTAGCCAGGACTGTGAGCAGTGTAATTGGTGAGGCTCACACACACACACACACACACCAGGTGGCTTAAATACCTCCTCTCGTCTACCTACTTTGATGCGTCACAGCTATAGAAACAACTGCTGCACGTGAAAGCCTATTAACACCAGTGTTCCCCAAACAACTTTGAAAGTTTGTGAGCATTTAGGAGTTCATAAATAACAGTGTCGTAGGCAAAGAAACGATAGACAGTGTATTGAGGCTGTATTGCCTTGCAGCCAAGGCTACCAGGGACTGTAGCCTTGCCAGGGATACCACGAGTGATACCAACCAGTGCAAAAGGACATCATACAAATACATATAAGCTCTTATGGACTAATAAATTAGATATCATCTAAGGATCCCTCCACAAACTCCCCCCCAAGACAATGGTGCTTAGCATCCTCAGTTGGAACACAGCATCACTCAGGAGAAGACTTCCTGATCTCCACCACAAAGTGACAACCGAGCTTTCTGATGAAATAGTGAGCTCTGCACTCCTGATCTCTGTCTTCAGGAGTACAGAGTTCCCACCAGGTCTCCACCCCTCTAAACTACCCTACTGTGCTGTCTATAACCTTAAATCCAGTCACTCTTGTATTTTGTATGTTAAGACGTCCCTTCCTCGCCAGCCACTCCCAGCCAAGTCAACCGAAGGGCTTTAGCTTTTTTGGTGTGAGGATCTACGTGGGGAACTCTGCCCTCAATATCTTTAACCTGTATGCTCCTAGTGATAAGTTTAATTATACTGGCCTTCCTATCTGTATTCAGACTGAGCCTACTATCATTATAGGTGATTATAACGCAAGGCATAGGAATATTGGTAGTTCACAGTTCAGTAACCGTAACGGCAACCAACTGGTGTCACTATTAGGTAGCCAAGATGATGCACAGATTGTGGGTGACCTTGAACCGACGCATATCTACGGAGGTATTCTTGATCTATGTCTCGGTGCAGGCGATGAGTCACAATAACGTGGCTACAATAAGGTGACCAGACCACACACTGGAAGGTGAAGGGACGACGACGTTTCGCTCCGTCCTGGACCATTCTCAAATCGACTTGAGAATGGTCCAGGACGGACCGAAACGTCGTCGTCCCTTTACCTTCTAGTGTGTGGTCTGGTCAACCATGTCTGGGTGTCAACATCTCCCACACCGTGAGCGCCTCGTCAATAGTGCCAGATATGGCGTCTGATCATCTGGCCATATGAGCCACTGTTAGCATCGGAAGCTCTATCCTCCCCGGCGGAGTATTCAAGAGGCTGACCGAACCCTTTGATCAACGAGACAATTTTGTTGCTCAAATGTCAGAATGTTTCTTTGAGCCTCCTTCAGTTGAAGATTTGAACAACGAACTCACAGGTACTATCGAACTGTTAATAGCATCACTTGATCCAGCGTTCAGACCACGGAACCCAACTTACATTGGTCATAGCAATTATGCATATTATAATGACTCCAAATTACATGCACTAAAACGCACGGCAGAAGAATTGAACTAATAGAAGGATCCGCACTGCTGAAATGCTTAGGCTCTTACAAAGGAAAGTGGGTTCCTCGCCTTAACCGGATCCTGGCGGGGGTCCCTCACCTTAACCGGATCCTGGCGGGGGTCCCTCACCTTAACCGGATCCTGGCGGGGGTCCCTCACCTTAACCGGATCCTGGCGGGGGTCCCTCACCTTAACCGGATCCTGGCGGGGGTCCCTCACCTTAACCGGATCCTGGCGGGGGTCCCTCACCTTAACCGGATCCTGGCGGGGGTCCCTCACCTTAACCGGATCCTGACGGGGGTCCCTCACCTTAACCGGATCCTGACGGGGGTCCCTCGCCTTAACCGGATCCTGGCTGGATGTCCCTCACCATAACCGGATCATGGCGGGGGTCCCTCACTTTAACCGGATCCTGGCGGGATGTCCCTCACCATAACCGGATCCTGGCGGGGGTCCCTCACTTTAACCGGATCCTGGCGGGATGTCCCTCAACATAACCGGATCCTGGCGGGGGTCCCTCACTTTAACCGGATCCTGGCAGGGGTCCCTCACTTTAACCGGATCCTGGCGGGGGTCCCTCACCTTAACCGGACCCTACCGTGAGGGAGGAGCGGCTGAGTGAAGAGTGACCCAAATCAACTCTGACCAAGCCAGCGACAAATTACAAGGGGCGCGTCCTATTACACGTCTGTAATTGGGGTGTAATGACATGCGAGCCTCGTACGAGTACATGCATGTACTCCGTGTTCCTTTGGGATGGTCCCAGGGATCCGTGGCTGTTATGGGGTGGTGTTGAGGGGAAGGGGGAGGGGGGGGGGGGTGGCGCTTGTGTGTTTTTTTTTTTTTTTTTTTTTTGGTGTGTGATTTGGTATTGTTCTATTTTTATGATCTTTTATTCATTTTTGTGATCTTCTGTTGTTCTGATTTGTTGTTGAAATAGATTTTGTGATTTTATATTTTTTTTTTTGGGGGGGGGGGGGGGGTGGGGGGATTTTGTGATCTTTTTCGTCATATTTTTGTTTCTTGTATCTTTTTGTTTAAGCCACGAATATTATATTATATATATATATATATATATATATATATATATATATATATATATATGTGTGTGTGTGTGTGTGTGTGTGTGTGTGTGTGTGTGTGTGTGTGTGTGTATGTGTATGTGTGTGTGTGTGTGTGTGTGTGTGTGTGTGTGTGTGTGTGTGTGTATGTATGTGTGTGTGTGTGTGCTTATATTGTGCTTTATTAGATATTAAAAGGTTACAAGATGCACATTGGTTAATATAATTACTTAATACAATTAAAAGGTTATGGATCTCTTGGAGCTCCTCCGCTTCTGGTCAGGAACCGAGGATGCAGCAGGCGTTTCCCCTCTGGATCGCCACACTGAGGTGCTGAAACAAGAAGCTAGAAGCCCTTGGGTCTCTGGTGACGTCAATGAGCCTCGAACCCAATTCCATGAGAAATCCCAAGACACTCCTACCCCAGGGGTCATACGTCTCAGACGCTATGGGAACAAAGGTGTATTGACCTTCCAGTCGCCTGTATTTGAGTGATTTTGCTGTTTCCCTGTGGTTGGCCGCCCCACCTGCTTGATCAGCACCGAAGTGTATGTTGTGTCAGCTAGGGTGGGACTACACATGTGTAGTCCCACACCAGCTGTCTGCCCCTCTTCCAGGAGTATATGGTGATGCCATCAGGGCGAAGTGTGGGGTCATCCGGGTTTTGTTCCCCCTAGGATGCGAGGTTCTCTCTCCGCTGGGCATTGGACTGAGACGAGGCTCCTCTTGAAGATGTCATTGACCTCGCTGTGTCTTGCATGCCAGCCCTTGGATCTTCCGCAATGCAACCCATGCAATCCATATTGGTCTTCTTCCACCCTGCTGCAATCACACTTGTATTCAGTGTGAATTGGGGTACCAAGGCGGAGGGCCACTGTTACACGAAGGGATTCTGGATCTAGGCGCGTGCCCATTGCCGACATGGGTACTGCCAGAAGGAAGTCTCCTGCATGGGGGGCACGCACTGCACTAGTGGGTGGTTTCAGCTGGACTGTTTATGTTTTTTTATTGGTTCTATAATGGGTGCTGAGGCTGCAAGAGCATCCCACTGATTTGAACATTCAGTGAAAGCAGTTTTCCTGCTAAGTCACTCAGGGGTTCAGGTAGGATATCTCTGACGAGGTCGTGCGATGCATGGGAGGAAAGGAAGGCTGGTAGAGCTGTCTGGGAGGCTGTGTGGACACCAAGGCCGATGAGTCTAACAGGGAGGGTTGCTTGCTCCCACTGAGAGTCGTCCAACAGAAAGTTCAAGACTTTCACCAGCATGGACCTCAGAGGGTGTCATACACATTTAATTTAGGGCTGTTGAAGGATGGAGAACACCTCAGAAAGTAAGTCAACTTAGGGAGAGACAGGCATCTTGTGAGGAGGAAGAGAGCATCATGGGCATCAATCTTGTCAATCCTGTCTAGCATTTCTCTTAGGTCAGTGATTTTTGTATCCAGGATTTTTGCAACTTCCTCGATTGCTTGCGTGGGGCACCCAGGAGGGTGCAGTCACGTGGCTCGACAACGAGAATGTCTGGAAGAACATTTTTATTTGCCCAGTGATGTCTGGGTTGCGGGAGACTATTGAACATTTAGATGCATTGAGAATGAGGCCTAAGGCTGCTCCCTGCTCCTGGAGTTTCCTTATATCCTCCAATATGGTACCCGGGGTGCCGGCGAGAGTGCCATCATCCAGTTACCAGATGTTTGGCTCACTTGTCAGACTATCAGTGACCTCTTTGATAGCTAAGCAGAAAAGGAGGGGGGCCAAGGGGTCACCTTGTTGGACACCTTCACAGGAGTCTATTTCATGCTCCCCAAAAAGAAGCTTAGAGTCCCCACTGTAGCACGATCGGATGAATGGGTAAAGGGGACGGAAATGGTTGTGTACAGCCCTGAGAACAGCGTCTCGTCTGACTTGATTGAAGACATTTTTAAAGTCAAGCTTTACTAGTGCCTTCTGGTCCGGGAGATCAACAATGTAAGCCCGCGCTGCATGTGCTACAGCTTCACAACCTAGGGGGGATCCCCAACCCGAGCTGATGAGGTTTCAGCAAGGTGGCTGCTTCCTGGTGATTGATCTCACTGCAGCCTTAGCCACGAGACATCGGAGGTTATTTTTTTCCCATATTTTTTCTTTCGGTATAAAGGTTGTTTAAGACATCGGGAGTGTTGACCGCACGGTAATCACCGGTCATTACCGCGCCTCCCGCCTGATGTCTTTATGATCGCTAACACACAGCCCAGCATTAAGACAAGCCGCCGCCCGCCCTTATCACCCGGCGAACCACCTCATTAAATTCACTTTGAACGATGATTTTGTAATTACGACTCAGTTACCGGCCCCAAAGTCTTATATATTGGGGCTATCATCTTACCGCAATTACTTGAATTTCAACAGGGAACCTCTCAAAAAACTCTTCGCGAAATGGATGGATTGCGATTTCTAACCAACGTGGCCTTGATGGTTCACATTGGCTGGGGAACGACTCGATAACGATGTAATCGCGCGCCTATAACAGCTCCAGCAGCCCGTCCTCCAAACAATGACCCAAAAGTGATTCCATCCACCCGCCAACCCCCCAGGTGTTTATGAATGAAAAACGGTTTACACACGACTCACAACTGATTTAATTCGAATACGTCCGGAACAAGTTCTTCACTGACGAATTGTGTTCGAACCACAACGCTGTAAATGCTTCACCCACGTACTACAAATACAAATAATCGCTAACAGAACCTAAAGACCCAACCTAACCAATGCCTATAAATGCACAATATACTAATATATTATAATATTAATTTATATTTGAGAACATTCCCATTTTGAATGACCAGCATGTAAAAAATTACGAATGCGTCTGTGGGGTCGAACGCTGGATGGAATGGACTTGAGTCGAGGACGGGTTGTCTCGACTAGTTAAGGAACTTCCGCAACACCAAACAACATGTAGGAGACAACACCAGCCAAACAAGGCAGTTACAGCCCCGTTCCTTATGCCAGGTAAGTCCACTACAGCCTCACCATAGCCCAGGCTACTGGAAACTTATCTAAATCTAAAAAAAAACAAGCCAAACAAGGACTAGTTTGTTGGGCGGCGTAGCCTAGGGTGTTGCGCGGCCCGGCCACCCCCCCCCCCCCTCACTCGGGTACATAGGAAACTAAAAAAATCATAAATAAATAATAATAACAGAAAATAATACGCATGTCTTCCCCCCACCAATCACTTCTCTATGCCAATAATATTCGAATAATGGTAATAAGCTCATTTAAACCCCGCACTTATGTAAGGAGGAAGCAGGGGCAGGGAGGGGGCAGGAGGCAGGGGCAGGGAGGGGGAGGAAGCAGGGGCAGGGAGGGGGAGGAAGCAGGGGCAGGGAGGGGGAGGAAGCAGGGGCAGGGAGGGGGAGGAAGCAGGGGCAGGGAGGGGGAGGAAGCAGGGGCAGGGAGGGGGAGGAAGCAGGGGCAGGGAGGGGGAGGAGCCAATCATCCCAGTAGGAGGCGTCTGATTACTGCCTCCTAATCTTTTGTTGCTGCCAAACAATTCCTTCCCATAATGTATGCGCATAACTGTGTCGTGTGTTTGTCGGAACATTCTCCTGGTAGTCGACCCGAGCTTAGTAACCGCTGTAACTCTCTGAGAGCAGGAGAGGACTGACGGCCCGTGGATTGGCTGGATATATATGCCCCTTGTCGCTCAGTATATATATTAGCAGAGGCTATCCATGGATTAATTGGATACATCCGTCTTTTTGCAGCCAGACTATTGTGTTCAGTAGTGTTCAGGTCAGAGTGTAGATGCTGCTGGTGTGTGTTCAGTAGTGTTCAGGTGTGTTCAGCAGTGTTCAGGTCAGGGTGTGGATGCTGGTGGTGTGTGTTCAGTAGTGTTCAAGTCAGGGTGTGGGTGGTGGTGGTGTGTGTTCAGTAGTGTTCAGGTCAGGGTGTGGATGCTGGTGGTGTGTGTTCAGTAGTGTTCAGGTCAGGGTGTGGGTGGTGGTGGTATGTGTTCAGCAGTGTTCAGGTCAGAGTGTGGATGCTGGTGGTGTGTGTTCAGTAGTGTTCAGGTCAGGGTGTGGGTGGTGGTGGTGTGTGTTCAGTAGTGTTCAGGTCAGGGTGTGGATGCTGGTGGTGTGTGTTCAGTAGTGTTCAGGTCAGGGTGTGGGTGGTGGTGGTATGTGTTCAGCAGTGTTCAGGTCAGGGTGTGGATGCTGCTGGTGTGTGTTCAGTAGTGTTCAGGTGTGTTCAGCAGTGTTCAGGTCAGGGTGTGGATGCTGGTGGTGTGTGTTCAGTAGTGTTCAGGTCAGGGTGTGGGTGGTGGTGGTGTGAGTTCAGTAGTGTTCAGGTCAGGGTGTGGATGCTGGTGGTGTGTGTTCAGTAGTGTTCAGGTCAGGGTGTGGATGGTGGTGGTGTGTGTTCAGTAGTGTTCAGGTCAGGGTGTGGGTGGTGGTGGTGTGTGTTCAGTAGTGTTCAGGTGTGTTCAGCAGTGTTCAGGTCAGGGTGTGGATGCTGGTGGTGTGTGTTCAGTAGTGTTCAGGTCAGGGTGTGGATGCTGGTGGTGTGTGTTCAGTAGTGTTCAGGTCAGGGTGTGGGTGGTGGTGGTGTGTGTTCAGTAGTGTTCAGGTCAGGGTGTGGATGCTGGTGGTGTGTGATCAGTAGTGTTCAGGTCAGGGTGTGGATGCTGGTGGTGTGTGATCAGTAGTGTTCAGGTCAGGGTGTGGATGCTGGTGGTGTGTGTTCAGTAGTGTTCAGGTCAGGGTGTGGGTGGTGGTGGTGTGTGTTCAGTAGTGTTCAGGTCAGGGTGTGGATGCTGGTGGTGTGTGTTCAGTAGTGTTCAGGTCAGGGTGTGGGATGGTGGTGGTGTGTGTTCAGTAGTGTTCAGGTCAGGGTGTGGATGCTGGTGGTGTGTGTTCAGGTCAGGGTGTGGGTGGTGGTGGTGTGTGTTCAGCAAGCACAACTAGGTAAGTACACCAACGAGACCGTGTCGCACCGTATACACTCTCTCAAAACGAAACGAGAGATTATACCATATATACATAATAGGCCTTGGAAAATGAGCTCTCAATCACCACAAAATATCAACTTATTAGAGCAAAAGATATGGCAAGAAAAACAGAATAAAAAATAAAAATTAAAAAATAAAATAAAATGTTTATTCAGGTAAAGTGCATACATACAAGGTGAGATACAAACATTGATGGATTTATAAATACAGCTAGTACATACAGTGCCTAAAGCCACTATTACGCAAAGCGTTTCGGGCAGAGGAATAGACCCAATGAAGAGTACAGGTGCCATAGTGATAATGCACTGTATGAATATTTGCTGTCCTCGGCTCTTCAATCTCCTCGCACCGAGTACACAAAAATGTTGCCGGAACACAAGTTCATGTGTTCAAGAGGCACTTGAGTACACGTTCCTGCAGTGAGTGCCCTCCCAGCTGGGTCTAGAGGGTTGGTGAGCCTGCGGATTACTGCAAGCAACAACAGCCTTGTATATAAAGTTATTATCAGAGAAGCCTAGTCCCCCGACCACGGTTCAGGAACACAAGAGATCACGAAACTGTTAATTTGTTTGCATGAAAGTTGTAAATCAACGGAACACGTTATAATATTCTGTTGAACCGACATCTATCCGCATCTTCAAGGGCAGATATGACAAGTTACACGTAGCAGCCACAACGCATTAACTATACGACAGCTGAATAACTGGGCCTTAGGATCCTAAGGTCAATCCTGTAGGCACAGTTAGGTGAGTATTTGTACGCAAGTCCAAACACACACTCACAAATAAATACAGACATAAAGAGTGCCCACAAGAGACTAGTCCACAAGTTGGAGAAGCAGGCAGGAGTGACAGAGAAAGTGCTCTGATGGACAAGGGAGTACCTAAGCAACAGAAAACAGCGAGTCACTGTGAGGGGTGAGGTCTCAGAGTGGCGAGATGTCCCCAGCGGAGTCCCCCCCAGGGTTCAGTTCTCGGACCTTTCCTGTTTCTCATATATGTAAACAATCTTCCAGACAGAATAGATTCATCCTACTCAATGTTTGCTGATGATTAAAAAAAATATGTGGTGGATGAAGACAGAGTAAGACAGCATGAGGCTGCAAGATGACATTGATAAACTGAAAGTATGGCTACAAGATTTTAACTGTAGAGTTTAAATGCAAAGTAATCTAACAAGGAGGCCGGACACAAGGTACCAAATGGAGATGAAATCCTTAATGAAACAGATAGAAGGATTTAGGAGTTGGTATCATACCGAACCTGAAACTCACATCAGAATGATATCTTCAGAAAATGTGTGGCTGATTAACATCAGAACTGCCGTTAGACATTAGCATAAGGAATCATTCCTGTCTTTGTATACCATATATGAGGCCAGTTCTAGAGTATGCGGCCCCAGCGTGGACTCTATATCTACAAGGAATCTCTACATGAATTTAACCTCACGTCCCTGGAAGACAGAAAAGTTACGGGAGACATGATTACCACATATAGAATTTTCAGGGGAATTGACAGAGTAGATAAAGACAAACTTTAGCACGGGTGGTACTCGCACAAGGGGACACAGAAAACTGAGAATTCAAATGAGCCGCAGGTTCATTAGAGATAATTTTTGTTCAGTGTGAGAGTAGTTAACAAATGGAATGAACTAGGAAGTGAGGTGGTGGAGGCAGACTCCATACACAGGTTCAAATGTAGATATGACAGAGCCCAATAGGCTCAGAAACCTGTACACCAATTGATTGACGCTTGAGAAGCAGGACCAAAGAGCTGAAGCCCAACCCTCGCAAGGACAATAAGGTGAACACACACCTGCGCACCCTTTACGTCCCCGGCTTTGTCTCAAACTGCGCGTTGATGGATGAGAAGATTAAAGCTAAAAGTGTTTGATTAAATTATTAAAGGCTCCCGTGATTTGCGCTTGGCGGGGCGGTGGTGGGGGGTGTTTGTTTACAGTGGGGCGGTGAGTTATCGTGCACCTGGCACCGCCGCTCGTGGTAGTCAAATGAGCGCCTATTCCCGCCTGCCATCTGGATTACGCGTAAAATTAATAAAAATCAATGGTTGGGGGCATTTCACTCGCCCTGTTCATTAAGGCTCATTTGCATATAGAGTAAGCCATACGGTATCAACTGTACGCGAGTGATAATCGGACTCTGTCATCGCCCGAACCTGATTTTTTTTGTACCTAATCAGCTTAGCAGGCGCCGGAAATGGCGTGGAGCCGCCTCGCGCCGCTCCGCACCTGTTCAACAGATTATGGTGTTTTGATATTCATTATGGACGCTCATGTGTTTCCTCATTTGAATATCTGAACTCCAATGTTTCACTGTCGCTGCCGCCTGGGGACTCTTATCGGTGACAGTGCCGTTGTTCTGGCCGGCTGGGGGCCGTTGTTCTGGCCGGCTGGGGGCTGTTGTTCCGGCCGGCTGGGGGCTGTTGTTCCGGCCGGCTGGGGGCTGTTGTTCCGGCCGGCTGGGGGCTGTTGTTCCGGCCGGCTGGGGGCTGTTGTTCTGGCCGGCTGGGGGCTGTTGTTCCGGCCGGGTGGGGGCCGTTGTTCTGGCCGCCTGGGGGCTGTTGTTCCGGCCGGCTGGGGGCTGTTGTTCCGGCCGGCTGGGGGCCGTTGTTCTGGCCGGCTGGGGGCTGTTGTTCTGGCCGGCTGGGGGCTGTTGTTCCGGCCGGCTGGGGGCTGTTGTTCCGGCCGGCTGGGGGCTGTTGTTCCGGCCGGCTGGGGGCTGTTGTTCCGGCCGGCTGGGGGCTGTTGTTCTGGCCGGCTGGGGGCTGTTGTTCCGGCCGGCTGGGGGCCGCTGTTCTGGCCGCCTGGGGGCTGTTGTTCCGGCCGGCTGGGGGCTGTTGTTCCGGCCGGCTGGGGGCCGTTGTTCTGGCCGGCTGGGGGCTGTTGTTCTGGCCGGCTGGGGGCTGTTGTTCCGGCCGGCTGGGGGCTGTTGTTCCGGCCGGCTGGGGGCTGTTGTTCCGGCCGGCTGGGGGCTGTTGTTCCGGCCGGCTGGGGGCTGTTGTTCCGGCCGGCTGGGGACTGTTGTTCCGGCCGGCTGGGGACTGTTGTTCCGGCCGGCTGGGGGCCGTTGTTCTGGCCGGCTGGGGGCTGTTGTTCCGGCCGGCTGGGGACTGTTGTTCCGGCCGGCTGGGGGCTGTTGTTCCGGCCGGCTGGGGGCTGTTGTTCCGGCCGGCTGGGGGCTGTTGTTCCGGCCGGCTGGGGGCTGTTGTTCCGGCCGGCTGGGGGCTGTTGTTCCGGCCGGCTGGGGGCTGTTGTTCCGGCCGGCTGGGGGCTGTTGTTCCGGCCGGCTGGGGACTGTTGTTCCGGCCGGCTGGGGACTGTTGTTCCGGCCGGCTGGGGGCTGTTGTTCCGGCCGGCTGGGGGACTGTTGTTCCGGCCGGCTGGGGACTGTTGTTCCGGCCGGCTGGGGGCTGTTGTTCCGGCCGGCTGGGGGCTGTTGTTCCGGCCGGCTGGGGGCTGTTGTTCCGGCCGGCTGGGGGCTGTTGTTCCGGCCGGCTGGGGGCTGTTGTTCCGGCCGGCTGGGGGCTGTTGTTCCGGCCGGCTGGGGGCTGTTGTTCCGGCCGGCTGGGGGCTGTTGTCCCGGCTGGCTGGGGGCTGTTGTTCTGGCCGGCTGGGGGCTGTTGTTCCGGCCGGCTGGGGGCTGTTGTTCCGGCAGGCTGGGGGCTGTTGTTCCGGCCGGCTGGGGGCTGTTGTTCCGGCCGGCTGGGGGCTGTTGTTCCGGCCGGCTGGGGGCTGTTGTTCTGGCCGGCTGGGGGCTGTTGTTCCGGCCGGCTGGGGGCTGTTGTTCCGGCCAGCTGGGGGCTGTTGTTCCGGCCGGCTGGGGGCTGTTGTTCTGGCCGGCTGGGGACTGCTGTTCCGGCCGGCTGGGGGCTGTTGTTCTGGCCGGCTGGAGCCTGTTGTTCTGGCCGGCTGGGGCCTGTTGTTCCGGCCAGCTGGGGGCTGTTGTTCCGGCCGGCTGGGGACTTGCTGTTCCGGCCGGCTGGGGGCTGTTGTTCTGGCCGGCTGGGGCCTGTTGTTCTGGCCGGCTGGGGCCTGTTGTTCCGGCCAGCTGGGGGCTGTTGTTCAGGCCGGCTGGGGGCTGTTGTTCCGGCCGGCTGGGGGCTGTTGTTCAGGCCGGCTGGGGGCTGTTGTTCCGGCCGGCTGGGGGCTGTTGTTCCGGCCGGCTGGGGGCTGTTGTTCCGGCCGGCTGGGGGCTGTTGTTCAGGCCGGCTGGGGGCTGTTGTTCAGGCCGGCTGGGGACTGTTGTTCCGGCCGGCTGGGGGCTGTTGTTCCGGCCGGCTGGGGGCTGTTGTTCAGGCCGGCTGGGGGCTGTTGTTCCGGCCGGCTGGGGGCTGTTGTTCCGGCCGGCTGGGGGCTGTTGTTCAGGCCGGCTGGGGGCTGTTGTTCCGGCCGGCTGGGGGCTGTTGTTCAGGCCGGCTGAGGACTGTTGTTCCGGCCGGCTGGGGGCTGTTGTTCTGGCCGGATGGGGACTGTTGTTCCGGCCGGCTGGGGGCTGTTGTTCAGGCCGGCTGGGGACTGTTGTTCTGGCCGGCTGGGGGCTGTTGTTCCGGCCGGCTGGGGGCTGTTGTTCCGACCGGCTGGGGGCTGTTGTTCCGACCGGCTGGGGGCTGTTGTTCAGGCCGGCTGGGGGCTGTTATTCTGGCCGGCTGGGGGCTGTTGTTCCGGCCGGCTGGGGGCTGTTGTTCCGACCGGCTGGGGGCTGTTGTTCAGGCCGGCTGGGGACTGTTGTTCCGGCTGGCTGGGGGCTGTTGTTCCGGCCGGCTGGGGGCCGTTGTTCAGGCCGGCTGGGGGCTGTTGTTCAGGCCGGCTGGGGACTGTTGTTCCGGCCTGCTGGGGGCCGTTGTTCCGGCCGGCTGGGGGCCGTTGTTCAGGCCGGCTGGGGGCCGTTGTTCAGGCCGGCTGGGGGCCGTTGTTCCGGCCGGCTGGGGGCCGTTGTTCCGGCCGGCTGGGGGCCGTTGTTCCGGCCGGCTGGGGGCCGTTGTTCCGGCCGGATAGAGATGTGCGATGAATAATTATGAACGAAAATATGTTGATTGACTCAGCTGGCTGAGTCATACACTTGTGTCTGCGTTGGTGCGTGCGTGTGATGTGTGCGTGCGTGTGATGTGTGCGTGCGTGTGGGTGTACGTGCGTGCGTGTGGGTGTATGTGCGTGCGTGTGGTGTATGTGCGTGCGTGTGGGTGTATGTGCATGTGTGTGGTGAATGTGCGTGCGTGTGGTGTGTGTGTACTCACCTAATTGTACTCGCTTATATCTTTTTTGTGGGAGTTGAGCTTCAGTTCTTTGGTTCCGCCTCTCGACCATCAATCAACAGATGTACAGATTCCTGAGCCTACTGGGCTCTACCATATCTACATTATAAACTGAGTATGGAGTCAGCCTCCACCACATCACTGCCTAATGCATTCCATTTACTAACTACTCTGTCACTGAAAAAGTTCTTTCAAATGTCTCTGTGGCTCATTTGGGTACTCAGCTTCCACCTGTGTCCCCTTGTGCGTGTACCACCTGTGTTAAATAAGCCGTCCTTGTCTACCTTGTCAATTCCCCCTGAGAATTTTGAATGTGGTGATCATGTCTCACCGAACTCTTCTGTTTTCCAGCGATGTGAGGTGCAATTCACGAAGCCTTTCCTCGCAACTCATGCCTCTTAGTTCTGGCACTAGTCTAGTGGCATACCTTTGAATCTTCTCCAACTTCGTCTTATGAGTGTGTGTGTGTGTGTGTGTGTGTGTGTGTGTGTGTGTGTGTGTGTGTGTGTGTGTGTGTGTGTGTGTGTGTGTGTGTGTGTGTACTCACCTATTAGTACTCACATAATTGTGCCAGCAGGATCGATCATTACCTCTTGGACCCCGCATCTCTAGCCGTCGGTTGTTTAAAGCAATGACTCCTGTCCTATTTCCCTTATCATATCTATTTTAAAATGATAAATGAAGTTTGTTTTCACGATCTGTTCCTTTATCTTATTCCATTTTCCAACTACTCTTACGCTAAATGTAAACTTTCTAACATCTCTATGACTCATCTGAGTCTCAAGCTTCCATTCATACCCATTTGTCCTATTGGCATTAAATGTGAACAGTTCCTTTATTTCCACTCTGTCAATCCCCATTAGTATTTTATACGTCGCTATCATGTCTCACCTCTCTTTATTTTTTTCCTAGCGTCGTCAGGTTCATTTCTTCTAGTCGCTCTTCATATCCCATCCGTCGCAATTCTGGGACGAGCCTCGTCGCAAACTTGTAAATCTTTTTCAGTTTCCTTATGTGTTTCTTCAGTTGGGGACTCCGTGATGGGGGCGGCATATTCTAAGAATGGTCTCACGTAGGCAGTGTAAAGTGCTCTAAAAGCCTCCTTATATAGGTTCCTGAATGAACTATCGTAAATGTGTTTTACATACCTTATTTTTCTAAGTATGTGACTAGTCTTAACCTGGTTATTCTTCCAAGTACTTTGTAAGTGATGGTCGTCAGTGATGCAGGTCTGTCGTTAAGTGCCTCTTCTCTATCTTCAGTCTTATACATTGGATCCACATACGCATTCTTCCAGGAACTGAGCAACTGTCCCTTCATAAGGGACTCATTAAAGATCCTTGCTCGAGGCATGGTACTCTGTCATAGAACTCTTAAGTCGGTGAAGGAAGAGTTCACTCTTAAGATTCGGTGAACTCTTTAAGTCGGTGATTCTTAACTGAATCCACGTTGATGTTTGAAAGTTGGCATGTTGTAAATGATCAACGAACCTTCTATTGATTAGTCTCTAATATCTCACAGAGAATACTTGTCAGTGATACTAGTCTGGAGTTTACTGGTTCCCATTTACCTTCTTTCTTGTGAAGTGCTACTACATTTGTCACTTTCCAAATGTCAGAAAGTTCCCCCATTTCTCGTGAGGGGCGGAAGACTATAGCCAGGGGTCCGCACAGTGCTGCAGCTGCCTCCTTTAGGACCCATGCTGAGATCTTGTCAGGGACTGTGGCCTTCACCACATCCAGCTCCTGTGTTTATTCCCTCCGCTGTTACTTCCATGTCCACCATTGTCTTTCTTCTCGTAGCACCTGTTCCTTCAGATGTCATCAATTTGGTGTACATTTCTGGTCCAGACTTGAATGTTGCAGAAAGTTGTTTTTCAACACCCCGCACAACATTTGTCTATAACCCGTGCACAACATCCAGCACCCGTGCAACATATAACACCCGTGCAATATCCAAACATTCGTGCAACCTCCAAACATTCGTGCAACCTCCAAACATTCGTGCAACCTCCAAACATTCGTGCAACCTCCAAACATTTGTGCAACATTCTACATGTTTGCAACATCCGCCCCTACTGCGCACATACACCACAATTACAACACAACCACTACAATTACCCCTTCTCCCCCCACTCCCCCTTCTCCCCCCCCCCCTCACTCCCTGGACACAGAGCTTCCCTCCCTCTTCCCCTCACGCCCCTCCGTTTCCCTACCCTCCCTTACATCCACCCCTCCTCTTCCCTTCCATACCTTACCTCACCCCCTTTCCCTATGTCCCTCCGGCTTCTCCCCACCCCTACCCCCCCCCCCAAACTTTCCCTCCCGCCTCTCCCCTCCCCTACCCTCCTTGCCCCAACCTCCCCCCCATTCCCCCTTTATATTGAGAACATAAATTAACGCTGTAATAACCGCTAAAGGGAAGGGTAGGCTTTGCGAGTACACAGGTGGACAGGCGAACTATGCCCTGCTTATTATGCCAGCGCTAACTACCTATTGCTGGGGGGGGGGAGGGGGGGAGGCGTGAAATGGGGGTAATGGGTGATGGGTTAGAGGGGGGGGGTGTGAAGGTGGGTGAGAGGGGTTGGGGGGTGGGGGTTGTATGGTTGCTTTACAGGCAGAGGTTTAAGAAAGGTTGTGTGTGTGTGTGTGTGTGTGTGTGTGTGTGTGTGTGTGTGTGTGTGTGTGTGTGTGTGTGTACTGGGAGGGGGGAGAGGTAGGTAGGTACAGTCTTGCCTGGGAGAGGGATGAGGGGGGGGGGGGGTAGGGGGGGTAGGGGGGATGGGAAGGACGCAGTTGACATCTATATATATCTGGTGAGCTTTGATATGCAAATGAGCCAGCATAAGCATGTGTACAGGTCAGATATGACCGTGTCCTCGCGGGCCTGCGACCATAATTAACCAATCCAGACCTTCCATTACTTTACTTCAAAATGCTAAAAACACTGACAAAGTGAAGAATATCATATAAGAATAAAAATATATAAGAATATCATATTTATACGAATATTCTTATATATGATATAAGAATATATGATATTCTAATAATATAAGATTATTCTAAGATTATATATCTAAATATAAGATTATATATATGTAAATATAAGAATATTCTTATATATGATATATCTTACATATGATATAAGATATATATCTTATATCATGTATAAGATATTCTTATATATAAGTATATCATATATAAGAATAAATGAAAATATCAACAGAGTTTAATGTTCTTGACTTTGAGAGTCAAGGAAATGCAGGAATGTTTTTTTTATTAATAATAAAACATTCAACAGTGAAAGTTTTTAGTGAATTCAATATTTTGTATTTAAGCAGTGCTTAATCTGAGCAACTATGAAGGTTACATCAGGAGGTTCGAACTTGTATTCCTGGCCTCAGTATTTCCTCGTAGATCCACGACGTTGTTGTGGAGGGCATTGTGCAGGGATTCACCGTTGTGGAAATGTAGCATTTATACACATGTCGACAGTCACAACTAAGGTTATTACAAATAATATTATACGAATGGTGAGGAACTTAGTGAGAGAGAGACGAGACCTTAGGAATGAGGAGATATTTCCAGCGGAGCATATAAGATGTCCTCCATGACTTGACTGGCACCTTGAGGTTATCTTGAGATGATTTCGGGGCTTAGTGTCCCCGCGGCCCGGTCCTCGACCAGGCCTCCACCCCCAGAAAGCAGCCCGTGACAGCTGACTAACTCCCAGGTACCTATTTACTGCTAGGTAACAGGAGCATCAGGGTGAAATAAACTCTGCCCATTGTTTCTAGCCGGCGCCCTGGAATGAACCCGGGACCACAGGATTACGCGTCCAGTGTTCTGTCCGTTCGGCCACTGGTTCCCTCCCTGTCTCATTCCTGAACCAAGTAAAGTGTCCGTCAGAGGAGACTGACTGGGGCCTGTCTTAGTCCTGATCCATGTTAAGGATCTTCACAAGGGGAATGACCCATCCCTCTTAGTATTTGCTGATGCGGAAAACCCATACAAAAGATGATCGCAAGATATTAGGGAATGACCTAAACAAAACTGAAGAATGGTCCTGCAAGTGGCTACTAGAATTTAACTGAAGCAAGTGCATAGAAACGTAGCAAGGTGCAAGGAACAGAAAACTGGACACAAGGAACCAAATGTGAAAGAAAACCTTCCTAAAAAGCAGACAGAAAAAGACAAGAAAGAATGGTCCCTCAAATGGTTGTCAGACTTCAACTTACACAAGTGCAAGTACAACTCACACAGAAGAGCTTAAGAAGACATGATCACCACATACACAATACTCAGAAAAAATTATTGTTTGATATGAGTGGTACACGAACACGAGTGAACAATTGCAATGTAAGTACAGACATAAATAACAGACACACGCAAATATGACTTTTGTTCAATGTCAGAGTAATGAACAACGGGGAAAAAAACAGGTTTAACTGTAGCTTTGGTCGAGTAATGGGCTTGGAAAGACAGGTGATTGAAGGTTGAGAGACCAAGTTCAATCCCCAGGTGCATAATTAGGTGTTACTCTATGATAAAACTCCAAGAATAAACTCCATGATAAAACTCCATGATAAAACACCAAGATAAAACACCATGATAAAACACCAAGATAAAATACCAAGATAAAACTCCAAGATAAAACACCAAGATAAAACACCATGATAAAACACCATGATAAAACACCAAGATAAAACACCAAGATAAAACACCAAGATAAAACACCATGATAAAACACCAAGATAAAACACCAAGATAAAACACCAAGATAAAACACCATGATAAAACACAAACATATCACACACGATGGAGACAAAGAACACGGATAAAGAGGAACACGGCAACGAAGCAAATGAGAAAGAAGAGAAAATGAAATGGGATTGGAAGTAGAGGGAGGAGGAGGAGGAGGAGGAGGAGGAGGAGGAGGAGGAGGAGGAGGAGGAGGAGGAGGAGGAGGAGGAAGAGAGAGAGAGAGAGAGAGAGAGAGAGAGAGAGAGAGAGAGAGAGAGAGAGAGAGAGAGAGAGAGAGAGAGAGAGAGAGAGAGAGAGAGAGAGAAGAAAGAAAGAAGAGGGAAGAGAGAAAGAAGAGGGAGAGAGAGGGAGAGGGAAGAGAGAGAAAGAAGAGGGAGAGAGAGAGGGAGAGGAGATGAGCATCCAGAGTGGATGAAAACGGGAGAGAAGAGAGATAAGTTTGGAAGAAAGAATGTGAACGACGAGAGAGAAGAAAGGGGGACAGAACGTAGAAGAGAGAATACTGGAGAGGAGAGGGAAAAGAAGAGTCCCTGAGCGAGGGGAGAGGAGTGAGAGAAGAGAAAGAGGAGCAGCAGCAAACGGAGAAGGGGAGGGGAGGAATGGTTGATGAGCAATTACCCAGCAACAGTAGAAGTCACACCTAGCATTACCAAAAGGGAAAGGAGGGGGAGGGAGGGGAGGGAGAGGGGCAGGAGGGATAGAAGGGAGGGAAGGGCAGGAGGGGAAGGGGGGGAGGGGGGGGAGGAGACAGGGCATGACAGGGGAGGGAAGGCAACAGTTCATTTAACAGCACCTTCACAGGCCGTAGGCCTATACATATTAGCATAAGAACACAGATTTATTGCTATGGGAGAACTGTCGCTATTATGTGTGTGCAACCTGACTGTAGGAAACTGAGTGAGCCCCATTAACAAACTGAAGCTTAGTGAGCCCCATTAACAAACTAAAGCTTATTGAGCCCCATTAACAAACTAAAGCTTATTGAGCCCCATTAACAAACTAAAGCTTATTGAGCCCCATTAACAAACTAAAGCTTATTGAGCCCCATTAACAAACTGAAGCTTATTGAGCCCCATTAACAAACTGAAGCTGAGTGAGCCCCATTAACAAACTGAAGCTGAGTGAGCCCCATTAACAAACTACAGCTCGGTGAGCGCCACAAACAAAGCAAGCAAACAAAAAACACGTCTCGTTAGTGAAAGCATTCGTCAAAACATCGGTGGTCTCTCCTTCATCTGAGCTCAGAGACAGGACCGCGCGGAAACTGATCCTCGGAACTAACAGAGAAAGCAGATATAGTACGCACCCGTCAGCTGAAGGCAGCCTTCAATTCTTTTGACCATGTCGGGGTACAGTTGACTAAGGAACATCCCGTGCGTAGGTTCATGTGGTAAAGTTGACTAAGGAACATCCCGTGCGTAGGTTCGAGCCCTCATTAAGGCCCTTGTGGATGTGTTCAGCCTGTTTAGACTGGCTATAACCGCCTCTCCTTTAGTCAACGACTAACTAACCCCAAGATGCAACCCACAACAGTTGACTATAACTCCCCTGCTACATCTTTGCGGAAGGAAAGGTGGCCAAGCGAGCCGGTCGGCCGAGCGGACAGTCCGCTGGACTTATGATCCTGTGGTCCTGGGTTCGATCTCAGGCGCCGGCAAGAAACAATGGGCAGAGTTTCTTTCACCCTATGCCCCTGTTACCTAGCAGTAAAATAGGTACCTGGGTGTTAGTCAGCTGTCACGGGCTGCTTCCTGGGGGTGGACGCCAGGTCGAGGACCGGGCCGCGGGGACACTAAAGCCCCGAAATCATCTCAAGATAACCTCAAAATAGGAAACGTCCCGCCGTGCCCCTGGAAGCGCGCCGGAACAGAGACGAATGTAACTACATTAAGATACACTAAGAGGTCCACGACCCGTCAAGACTAATATAATAATTACTTCCTGAACAAAGGCTCAAGTCTTCAGACGTTGCTACCGGAAGTGTCTTGTCTTGTGGCGGCTGACGGCTCCTGGGCCCCACGCCGCCAGGCTGACACCCCAGCACAACCCGTTCTCGCACTTTCTTACAGTCAATATTGACTTATTAATACGTGCATATGTGACATACTAAACATACTAGTTTACCTTGAAAAGCTTCGTAGAAAACACCGACCTTACCTAACCTTCTTAGTATGTTAAATATTGACTTATTAAATACGTACATATGTGACATACTAAACATACTAGTTTACCTTGAAAAGCTTCGTAGAAAACACCGACCTTACCTAACCTTCTTAGTATGTTAAATATTGACTTATTAAATACGTACATATGTGAACATACTAAACATACTAGTTTACCTTGAAAAGCTTCGTAGAAAACACCGACCTTACCTAACCTTCTTAGTATGTTAAATATTGACTTATTAAATACGTACATATGTGACATACTAAACATACTAGTTTACCTTGAAAAGCTTCATAGAAAACACCGACCTTACCTAACCTTCTTAGTATGTTAAAATAAGCCTCTTATTGCTTCGTAATTACAATTATTACTTAACCTATACCTATAATAGGTTAAGTAATAATTGTAATTTTTGCCCAGCATGTCCTCCTCAGGTTCCCCAACGTCAAGAAGCTGTCGTACTAACGTCCCCTTATCCTTGCGCCAGATTCACGAAGCAGTTACGCAAGCACTTACGAACCTGGGACCAGATTCACGAAGCAGTTACGCAAGCACTTACGAACCTGTACATCTTTTCTCGACCTTTGGCGGCTTTGTTTACAATTATTAAACAGTTAATGAGATGGGAAGCACCAGGAGGCTGTTTATAACAATAACAAAAGTTTTCATGCATGTAAACTGTTTAATAAATGTAACCAAAGCCGTCAAAGATTGAGGAAAGATGTACAGGTTCGTAAGTACTTGCGTAACTGCTTCGTGAATCTGGCCCCTGATCTAACAGAGGACCCAAAACAGAAAACGGGACAATACGTCAACTTCGCGAGCCGCTACCATTTTCGAGCATAATTTTTGGCCTTAAGTGGAGTGTACGTCAAAATGTGACGTGCTATTACGAGGGAGCCGGTCGGCCGAGCGGACAGCACACTGGACTTGTGATCCTGTGGTCCTGGGTTCGATCCCAGGCGCCGGCGAGAAACACTGGGCAGAGTTTCTTTCACCGTATGCCCCTGTTACCTAGCAGTAAAATAGGTACCTGGGTGTTAGTCAGCTGTCACGGGCTGCTTCCTAGGGGTGGAGGCCTGGTCGAGGACCGGGCCGTGGGGACACTAAGCCCCGAAATCATCTCAAGATAACCTCAAGATAACGGGTTGGGCAGCCATCAGCCGCCTCCCAGAGAACATTATCGCCAAGGAACCCAAACAACCAGAGGGCAGTAACAGCGATGACTGGATGAATGAATTGGTATTTATAAATGATAGGCTGACTAGTCTAACTGCATTCAATATCTAACTGGCAGGGCTTGCATGTCACCCTACACTGATATCTAACTAGCAGGTTTGCATGTCACCCTACAATGATATCTAGCTGGCAGGCTTGCATGTCTACCTACACTGATATCTAACTGGCAAGCTTGCATGTCTACCTACACTGATATCTAACTAGCAGGCTGACTGGATGACTGCCATTGCCAGTTGGCCAGCCATTATCAGC